>NC_138724.1:26924631-27092131 GCF_965113295.1 Leuciscus leuciscus | reverse complement strand
GGACAGATCATATTTCCTCCTTAGGTCCTCAAAAGACATTAGGCATCCATCCTTATAACAGTCCTCCAAATGATGAATCCCTTTTTGGTGCCACGTTTCCAGGATCTTATTATCCACTGACATAGGTACGAGTTCATTCTGTTTCAATGGTGTTCTGGGTGAAAATATATTTTTTAGTCCAATATTTTTCCGGACTTCATGCCATGTTTTGATGATATGAGTCAAGACAGGGTTGTCAGTTCTTCTGGAGATGGTTGAAGGTGTCCATTTATAGATAAAGTCTGCAGGAACATTTTCTTTAAGAGCATACATTCCAATTGAAACCCAAGGTGGGACATTTTCCTTTTCAAATAAAAAAGAGAGAAGTCGCATTTGGGCAGCCAGATAATGCTTTTCAAGGTTAGGCAGTCGAAGACCTCCAAGTTTGTAGTCCCATGTAAGTTTTTCCATTGAGATCCTTGGAGTCTTACCATTCCATATGAATTGTCTAATATGTTTGTTCAGATTTTTAAAGAAACTGGATGGCACTGGAATCAGTAAGGACTGAAAGAGGTACTGCAGCCTTGGTAATATATTCATTTTAATGCAATTTATTCGGCCAATCAAAGTAATCGGTAAATGTATCCATTTCTGTAAATCCTCTATTATTCTACTAACTAGTGGTAAGTAATTGAGCTTATACACATTTTTAAGATTGTTATCCACCATAATTCCAAGGTATCTTATCCCGCTTGGAGACCATTTAAATGGACCTCTTTGCTGATGTTCAGTGTAGTCAAAATTCGAGAGTGGGAGAATTTCACATTTGTCGTAATTTACCTTATATCCAGAGACAGATCCAAATGCATGCAAAACGGTTTTTAATTTAGCAAGGGAGTCAGATGGCTTTGTTAAATACAGAATTATATCATCTGCCATAAGATTGATTTTATGTATCGTCTGGTCCACTTTCACACCTTTTATCTCTGAATCTTGTCTGATTGTCTCGGCCAGAGGTTCAATAGCTATAACGAAAAGCCCGGGGGATAATGGACACCCTTGTCTGCTCGATCTGCTAAGGGGGAAGGCAGTGGACATTTGTCCATTGGTAATTATTTTGGCCTGTGGTTTTTTATACAGCGTTCTGACCCAATTAATAAAATAGGAGCCAAATCCAAATTTAGCTAGAACCTTAAATAGATATGGCCACTCAAGCCTATCAAAGGCCTTTTCCGTGTCCAGGGTAACGGCTATACTAGGTTCAGTACTGGAGGTTGCCATATGAATAACGTTAAATAACCTACACATATTATTGGCAGAGGATCTCTTCTGGATAAAGCCGACCTGGTCTCGGTTTATCAATTTTGGTAAGAATTCACTCAATCTGTATGCTATAGCTTTAGAAATCAATTTATAATCCGCATTTAGGATTGAGATTGGTCGGAAAGAGGAGCATTTTAAGGGGTCTTTGTTTTTTTTATGGATCACTGTAATTATAGCCATTGAAAATGAGTCGGGGAGGCTTTGTGTTTTAGATGCTAGATTAATTACATCCATAAGGAGAGGTATAAGCAAATCCTTAAACTCTTTATAAAATTCGGGGGGGGAACCCATCCTCCCCTGGTGATTTATTAGATTGCAGTGTAGCTAGAGCGTTTTCGATCTCTTTGGAGGTAAATGGTGAATCTAAATACCTCTGTTCGTCCTGACTCAGTTTAGGCAGATCAATATTATTTAAGAATGTATCTATCGTGGACGGATCTTCTGGTGATTCCGACTTATATAAATTAACATAAAACTTTTTAAAAGTTTCATTTATTTCTTTTGGGTTCTGTGTAATACAGCCACGTTCATCTTCAATTTGGTTAATTGTTTTTGAACTCTCCTCTTTCTTTAATTGCCAGGATAAGACTTTATGAGCCTTCTCCCCCAGCTCATAGTACCTTTGTTTCGTTCTCAAAATATCTTTCTCAGCCCTATAAGTGCATAATGTGTTATACTTGAGTTTTCTTTTTACCAATAAACTATATATCTTCTTATCTCTATGTTGCTGAAAGTCTTTTTCCAGCCCAAGAATTTCTTTTTCTAATTCTTCCACTTCTGCTACATATGATTTTTTAAGTCCTTTTGTATACGAGATTATTTGTCCTCTTAAATAAGCTTTTAACGTATCCCATAGTATGAAACTATTAGGGGAGGAAGGACAGTTTGTCTCACAGAATAGTTTGATTTGATCCCTGACAAATTTACAGAAGTCACTTTTTTTCAGGAGGGTTGGATTCAAACGCCACCTGTACATGCTGGCCATTTTCTCAGGCATTACTATAGATAGAGTGAGTGGAGAATGATCAGAAAGTATCCTTGGCAAATAATCAGACTCTAATGCTCTGTAAGCCACATGTGCTGACAGTAAGAAAAGATCAATTCTGGTATGTGAATTATGGCGATTTGAATAAAAAGAATAGTCTATGGTCTGGGGGTGTATTTGTCTCCAAACATCTATCATTTGTCTTGTTAAGGAGAGGTGTACAAAAATCAAGAGATGAAAATGCATGTATATCTTGTGTTTTTTATGCCGTTTGACAGCTCACGTGTTGAGTTACCCTGTTGGCCGACTCGCTCTAGACGTGTGTCTGCTGTTTCTTATGGCCGGTCTTGA
The DNA here is from genome assembly GCF_965113295.1 of Leuciscus leuciscus. NCBI lineage: Eukaryota > Metazoa > Chordata > Actinopteri > Cypriniformes > Leuciscidae > Leuciscus > Leuciscus leuciscus. The sequence goes on along the minus strand of NC_138724.1, from coordinate 27,089,493 downwards.
GGTCCTGAGGGTGTACTGGGGTGAGATCCTATTTTTGTTTATTAAAAAAAACATATTTCAGTAAAACATTTTCATTGGCCTCATGTCAATCTCTTTTCCTCAGGGTTAAGGGGAAACCTACAGGAGAGCGAGGGCTACACGGGTTTGAATCTGATCGGCACCGGGGCCACAGTGCTGCTGGCGCTCTATTTCGTCATTTGGCAGTCGTACGTCCTGCGAGCTGATGTCATCATTGGCGTCATCTTGATCTGCTTTTACGGCCTAACAGGAATTGTGGGGTTCGGGACGTTGGCGGGATTCAGGAGGTCAGAGTTCACATGCTTGTAGTTTTGGACACCTGGGTTCTGTTACAAAATCTAGTGAGCTCCCTTGCTTAGTAAAGCTGCATCAAATGGATTTAAAATGCATGTCATCCAAACAGCATTTCTCAAGCAAAGTTCACAGGACTCTCAACTCGCCATTGATTTCAGTTGAGTTTGTCTGTTAGCATGTTGGTAAACTAATGACACATAATAAACATAAAAATATAAAACACACATGCAGTGCTCAACATTAACGCTTGTCCGCTTGTTCGGGACAAGGGGATTTCTTGAAGGGGCAAGTGAAAGAGATTTTACTTGCCCGACCGGATCAAATCGTCAATAACAAAAAATAACTAGGGAATCACTAAAACGCAAGGATGATTTTATTTTTTTATAAATGTAATTGATGGTGAATAATAATAATAATGTATAATGTACTGATGTTAACAAGGATGTGCTGTTGAGGCTCGCGCAGCCTCTTGAGGAGAAATCTAAACAAATGAGCGAAGCACACACAAAGAAACTCAGTTAACATACTGCGCCAAAATATAAAATGTGGATTTTTAATATTTATAGCATATTATACAGGTAAGCAACATCAGTGCAGCGACCAAGAGTGCTGTTTTCATTACTAAATAATTCAGCGTTTTGAACGTATTGGTTGAGTCAAAGATTCAATGACCTATACAATCTCATAACATTATTTAGTGCATTTGTCATTTTTCAGTGTAAATTATTTAATTTGATTGGTTACTGCACTATTGTAACGATAACCAGCTGGAGTGCCCTTGAAAGCCTCCAGAGGGCACTCCACACCAGACTATCATGTTTCACTCACAAACTACATTTCCCATAACTCACTGCCCGGACTCATCATCACTTATCACTGATCACATTCACCTGTACCTCATTCACTGATTGCATTCACCTGTGTCATCCTGTTAGTCTGTCTATTTATACCATGTTCATTCATTCACTCACCGTGAAGTCTTGTTTAAGTGTTACACTGCAATGCCGAGCGTTTTCCCCGGTTTATTGTCTTTTGGTTTATTTGGATTTCTTGCCCTGTTCCCTGGATTACTCTTTTGCCTCTGGTCCCTGCCTGTTTTGTTTGTTTCTTTGTTGGTTTGTTTGGACTGCCTACCTGTGTTTTGACCTTTTGCCTGTACACTGGATTATGCCTCTGGATTGCCCCTAATAAAAGCTGCGTTTGGATCTTAACCCTCGTGTCTCGGAGCAGTTCGTAACAGAAGACTTCGCCACATCAAGATCCAGCAGCGATGCAAACCATGGACCCAGTAATCCGTCTCTTCCGTCTCAGCCAAGGTGACCGCCCGATTGAGAACTATGTGGAGGAGTTTTGTGAGCTCTGCCATGGGGTGGACCTCAACGATGCGGTCTTAAGACATGTTCCGCTATGGGCTTGAGGACATGTTAGAGTACCTCATGCCTGACAACACCCCTCATTGGACTTTTATACAATATGTCGACCTCGCTCTTCGGATAAGCGGCTCGTCGTTTACTGTGGGCTTTGTGGATGAGGGGTCCCACAATCTCACAGCATCCCCTGAGCCCGCACTTCACGCCAGTCCAGCCGAGCCCGCACTTCACGCCAGTCCAGCCGAGCCCGCACTTCACGCCAGTCCAGCCGAGCCCGCACTTCACGCCAGTCCAGCCGAGCCCGCACTTCACGCCAAATCTGCCGAAGCCAAGGCAGTATGCGTCATGCCCGCTGCCCCTGAGACAGCAAGCGACATGCCCGCCAAGCTAGAGCCTTCACCGCTGGTCCTGTCCAGCACAGAGCCCTCTTCACCGCTGGTCTCGTCCAGCTCAGAGCCCTCTTCATCGCTGGTCCTGTCCAGCTCAGAGCCCTCTTCATCGCTGGTCCTGTCCAGCTCAGAGCCCTCTTCACCGCTGGTCTCGTCCAGCACAGAGCCTTCTTCATTGCCGCTGGTCCTGTCCAGCTCAGAGCCCTCTTCATCGCTGGTCCTGTCCAGCTCAGAGCCCTCTTCACCGCTGGTCCTGTCCAGCCCAGAGCACTCTTCGCCGCTGGTCCTGTCCAGCTCAGAACCCTCTTCACCGCTGGTCCTGTCCAGCCCAGAGCCCTCTTCGCCGCTGGTCCTGTCCAGCTCAGAGGCCTCTTCATCGCTGGTCCTGTCCAGCTCAGAGTCCTCTTCGCCGCTGGTCCTGCCCAGCTCAGAGTCCTCTTCATCGCTGGTCCTGTCCAGCTCAAAGCCCTCGCCGCCACTGGTCCCGTCAAGCTCAGAGCGCGCCGACCCAGAGACTGAGCTTCACGTCACTTCTGCCGACCCAGAGACTGAGCTTCACGTCACTTCTGCCGACCCAGAGACTGAGCTTCACGTCACGTCAGCCGATCCAGAGACTGAGCTTCACATCACGTCCGCCCATCAAGAGTCTTGTCCCGCCGAGACTGAATCTGTTCCTGAGCCTGAATCTGATCCTGATACTGAGCCTGAATCTGTTCCTCTTCCTCTTTCCACGCCTGTGTCTTCGGACAAGATGGCCGACTCCACGCCTGTGTCTTCGGACAAGATGGCCGACTCCACGCCTGTGTCTTCGGACAAGATGGCCGACTCCACGCCTGTGTCTTCGGACAAGATGGCCGACTCCACGCCTGTGTCTTCGGACAAGATGGCCGACTCCACGCCTGTGTCTTCGGACAAGATGGCCGAAACCACGCCAGTGTCTCAGGACAAGATGGCCACCGCCGAGCCAGTGTCTCAGGACAAGATGGTCTCCGCCGAGCCAGTGTCTCAGGACAAGATGGTCGCCGCCGAGCCAGTGTCTCAGGACAAGATAGTAGCCGCTGTCACGGTGTCTGTCCCTGAGCCGGTGTCTGTTCCTGTTCCTGTTCCTGAGCCGGTGTCTGTTCCTGTGCCCTGGCCGCCTGAAGGGTCGTCTCCGCCCTGGCCGCCTGAAGGGTCGTCTCCGCCCTGGCCGCCTGAAGGGTCGTCTCCGCCCTGGCCGCCTGAAGGGTCGTCTCCGCCCTGGCCGCCTGAAGGGTCGTCTCCGCCCTGGCCGCCTGAAGGGTCGTCTCCGCCCTGGCCGCCTGAAGGGTCGTCTCCTCCCTGGCCGCCTGAAGGGTCGTCTCCGCCCTGGTCGCCTGCACAGCCTGCTCCGCCCTGGTCGCCTGCACAGCCTGCTCCGCCCTGGTCGCCTGCACAGCCTGCTCCGCCCTGGTCGCCTGCACAGCCTGCTCCGCCCTGGTCGCCTGCACAGCCTGCTCCGCCCTGGTCGCCTGCACAGCCTGCTCCGCCCTGGTTGCCTGCTCTGCCTGCTCCATTCTGGCCTCCCGTATTACCGCAGTCTCAAGGTCCTCTTCCGCTCCACGGACCTGGCCCTCCATCCCGCCCCCGGATACGCCTCCGGGCCACCTCCCACCTGGACAGTTTTGGAGCGTCTGGAAGCCGCTCTTTGGGGAGGGGCTATGTAACGATAACCAGCTGGAGTGCCCTTGAAAGCCTCCAGAGGGCACTCCACACCAGACTATCATGTTTCACTCACAAACTACATTTCCCATAACTCACTGCCCGGACTCATCATCACGTATCACTGATCACATTCACCTGTACCTCATTCACTGATTGCATTCACCTGTGTCATCCTGTTAGTCTGTCTATTTATACCATGTTCATTCACTCACCGTGAAGTCTTGTTTAAGTGTTACACTGCAATTCCGAGCGTTTTCCCCGGTTTATTGTCTTTTGGTTTATTTGGATTTCTTGCCCTGTTCCCTGGATTAGGCAAGGCAAGTTTATTTATATAGCACATTTCATACACAATGGCAATTCAAAGTGCTTTACATAGAAGAAATTAAAATAATAAAAAGAAATAAGAATTAAAACAGTTTAGAAAAATAAAAAATAAAATGCAGTACAAACAGTCGGACGAACATTGGCACAGTGCTCATTCAGTAAATGCATAGTTAAACAGATGTGTTTTGTACATTTTTTTTTTTACTCTTTTTTTAATCTACCAGGATTACTCTTTTGCCTCTGGTCCCTGCCTGTTTTGTTTGTTTCTTTGTTGGTTTGTTTGGACTGCCTACCTGTGTTTTGACCTTTTGCCTGTACACTGGATTATGCCTCTGGATTGCCCCTAATAAAAGCTGCGTTTGGATCTTAACCCTCGTGTCTCGGAGCAGTTCGTAACAACTATAGTGTCTTATTATTCTAATGGAATTTATTGATCAAATTGAAGAAATTAAAATGAAAGAGGAAGGATACATTTAAAATGATCAGGAAAAAATGCTTTTATAAAAAAAAAAAATGCTCTAGTGTAAATAGCACAAATATGCAGATTTAAATATGTCAAAACTCATATATTGCTTCATAATAAAATGTATTTGCAACACGAAAATCCTATTTTTTTCCGGACAAGCAACTTTTTTGTACAATAACTGATTTACTTTTTCTTAAGGACAAAGGCTTAATGTCTTAATGGATATTTCCATTTCAATACATTTCAGTATATCAATTATATTACACTGTTTTACACAAGAGTTAATGTGAAATGTTAATGTGAAATTATTTTCACCTTCCTGTAGTAGAGTATAATGTGATTATCTCAACAGCAAAGTCTATTGGAACTTTATGGGCCCTATCTCTCACCCAGCGCAATTGACTTTGTACACCGACGCATGTATAATTCCTATTTTGCACCCGCGCACAGCGGAGTTTTCCCTCCACAGACGCACGTCGGTAAACTAGGAAATACACTTGCGCTCCCGGGGGCGGTTCAGCGAAAAGAGGAGACGTGTTCCGGCGCAAACGTTCCCTGGTGTTATTTTGCAGGTTTAGAAAACAATTCCGCCACTGACCAAGAAAAACCTAGTCTAAAGTCAGTGGCGTGTTGTGCATGTTATTCATATGCTATTTTAAGGGCGCATGCTTGGCCATAATCAATGTAGCGTGTGCACAACGCACATACACTTTGATTCTATCATCTACACAGAAGCAGCATTTCTAATTTTTGCAAATCAGACATTATTACAATAGATAGATAGATAGATAAACAGTTTATTATAAAAGCGTACATCTAGCTTACACATTTACCCAAATTATCATACGCCTGTTTAACCGAAGCTAATTTGGGTGTGTTTCTCCATCCCCAATGTCACTTCTCAGTCTTTTACGGCCCTGACGAGAACGTCGGTCTCCTCGGCTGTGAACCGCTCCTGGCGCGCGCCTGGCAAATCCGCCGTTATAATAGGAATCCGCCATGGAACAAGCGTGCCTGCTAGCTTAAAGGGAATGTGAGATATCGCTCTGATTGGTTTATTTCACGTTACGCCCAAACCACACCTATGAATAATGAAACTACTTCAGACCAACCCATTTTAGATCCGCCCACAAAGTTACTTGCGTTTCGCGCTTGATACTTGCGTTTCAGATTGTTAAAATAGGGCCCTAAGTCTTTTTGTGTTTTATGTAATGAGCACTGCAAATTTGTGAGTTGTTGTGTACTGTATGTCTTTGTAGAGCATTTCTTTTACGTTCTACCTATGTAGGCAGCTTGCTAGGTTTTTGAACAAAGCCTGTAAGTTGTACTATATATATTTATGTTTTATGTCTATGTCTTGGCTGTCAGAATAACCCAGAATGTAACGTCATTGTCGGAAACAAAAGAATCGTAAAATGAGCGTGTGGACAAAGCAAAGTAAATGTGTCGACCCACGCAGAGCTGCAGTCACAGTGAACGGCCTCCTGAATGAACCACACTTTAATAATTCAAACTCAGAGACTGGCCTTCAGAAAATGAGCCGAGTTTCATTCACGAGAAAAACACGGGAAACAAAAGAGACGGACGACGTTAGTAACATTAGGCTCTTAAAAGTCAGACAGCGCAATCTCACGTTTCTTTAAGTCTGCTCGCAAAAACGTCTCAAAACGTCTCATGAAATTCTTCCAAAACTAAATCTGAGCTGCTATCCAGTTAGCTGTACACTCTTACTGTGTGTGAACAATTAAATTATCTAGTTTTATTTATCCTTATTTTATTGAGAAACATCTGAGACAGTTTGATACTGAGGTGAAACAACCATTAAGTCTCATAACCATTATGTCTTGTATTTGCTTTAGCCTGGTTTCTCATGAGATGTATGCACACTATTAAGTGTGCTTTATATTGAGCAAGTGTCTGTGGTGTTGATTATGTGTCTTGTTTTCTTTTCTAGTGTTTACTCCTGACTGTGGCTTCAGCTGACAGGCTGCTGGAGATTTCCAACTACTGTTCCTTATATGTAAATACAAGTTTGATTACAATTTGTAATCTGTCATAGCATTTTCATTTAAAAAGAAAACCTGGCAACTGATGTTGTTTTTAAACAAAAGCCTGATGTAGAATTGAACAGCTTTTTCTAGGACACTTTACCTGTCATTTAAAAACAGATTTATTAGAATTTTTTTTTGTTGTTGTTGAAGTAGACAAAGTTAGCAACTGCACTTTTAATGTGTAAGAAGCCTGTTTCTTTTTTACTAAAAAGTACTATTTATAAACCATTGTTCAAATATTAAGAATGCATTACTTTTGTCTTTTGCACTTTTGTTAGACAAATGAAAATGAAGAAGACCTTATTTAAACATAAACTTGTCTGATGCTTTGTTTATAGTGTCGATCATGTGACAGTTTACTTTGGTGTGACAAACAGAAAAGAAAAAAGTTACTACAGTAGTAAGTAAGTAAGTAATCTTTATTTATATAGCACCTTTCACAGACAAGGGCCACAAAGTGCTTCACAACACAGTTTAAATCAAAAAAAAAAAAAAAAAAAAACATGCAATGAAAACAACACAGTACATATGTTTAGTAAACAATTGAGTGTTATAAAAGTTATAAACCATTTTATGCTGGACCATTTCATAAAAAAAACGTACTCGGTTACTAACGTAACCTCGGTTCTCTCTAGAGAGGGAACGAGTACTGCGTAATATCTTACGCTATGGGGAAACTTTTTTCCGCGAGATACTGAAGCCAAAAATTATCCTTAATTTTGGAATAATGTAAAACGCGTTGCGGCAGCATGCAGACATAGGCGAAACAGTTTGCGCGCCTATTAGCTGCTCTGCGGCAACTGCAGCAGCCTATCGAAAGGCCCCGTCGTGACGTCAGCTCCAATGAGGGCGCTTCGCGCCCACTGCGTCACGTCCCGCCGAAGCGGGCGTGGCCTTGGGCTATAAATGTAGTTCGAGAGGCTGGTATAGCTGGTTTTCATCGCCGGAGCGAACCAGAGCGTGTTGCAGGCACGGCAAGATACGCAGTACTCGTTCCCTCTCTAGAGAGAACCGAGGTTACATTAGTAACTGAGTACGTTCTCTTACGAGAGGTTCTCTCGTACTGCGTAATATAATATCAAAGTCCCAAGGGCAGGTGCCCGGGGCCCATATAGCACATGATTATCATGGGACTCACAGAGAGTCCAGGAAGAGGGGCTAGAATAGCATCATTCCTATAATAGATAGCATCCTATAAGGAGCAATTATATCAATAGTGTTTTACACACTGCCAGGGCGAAACTCGGCCTAGTCTGGTGAATATTATGGGTCTTACACACTGCCCATAGAGCTGCACGATCGATCAGCGAGCGTTGCTCGAGCAGTTTTAGTATTCTGGGCCGAAAACATCGGGGAAGACAATACCGATTTAACAGACCGAAAGCAGCTTAGCCTGTAAAGCGGGAACCTCCAGGTTATAAAACCTTATAAATGTAGACGGGGAGGCCCAGCCTGCCGCCATACATATATCTTGTAAGGCAATCCCACTAGACCAAGCCCACGATGAGGCCATGCCTCTTGTGGAGTGCGCTCTAACACCTAACGGGCACTGCAGGCCCTCATTGGAGCTGACGTCACGACGGGGCCTTTCGATAGGCTGCTGCAGTTGCCGCAGAGCAGCTAATAGGCGCGCGAGCTGTTTCGCCTATGTCTGCATGCTGCCGCAACGCGTTTTACATTATTCCAAAATTAAGGATAATTTTTGGCTTCAGTATCTCGCGGAAAAGAGATTTCCCCATAGCGTAAGATATTACGCAGTACGAGAGAACCTCTCGTAAGAGAACTCATGTTTTGTTAAAATGTCCCTACACCTTTGCCTTAAAGACTTTACATTATAAATAGGTTTAAAGGAATACAACAAGTTATTTGATATCATGTTCTCTCCATTACTCGAAGATCCGTGAGCGAGCAGCATCTGGTGGCTTCATCACAATGAGGTACGAAGTCAAAAGGACAAGCACATTTGGACAGCTGTGGCAGGAACTTCAGGAATGGAGGGGAAATGATGGGAAAAACCATAAGGGGCAACCAAAAGAGTATCCCTCCGGAAGCAGTACCGCCAGACGCAAATACTGCTCCCTCAAGCCAAGGCGCAAGACGCTACACATGGGTTGCTCGCCCCGCAAGACGCAAAGGCGAGAGGAGGGATGATGCGTCTCCCATTGCAGCCCGCAAGACGCCAAGCTGCACGAGAGACGCCGACTGGAGTGGCCTTATGTGATGACCTGAAAAAAGAACAGATTTAACTTGGAAAATTCTTCCTATGAGATAATAAATAATTCTTTAGCTGATCTTAGGTTCGCTACCTTAAACCAGTTGTGCGACAGGATCCTCCCCAGACTAAGTCGCCGTCTTGGCTTCTCCTTTAGCAGAGCCCTGAGGAGGCGACAGCATTCTGTGCAGGAAGACGTCTGATTATTACCTTAAACTTTACATTATGTTTTGTATGACTGAATTATTCATTCTAGATCTCACCTGTTGACAGGTTGGGTCTGGACCATTGCTTCTTTTTCAGCAGCATCAGGTCATAGTCACTAGGGAAATGTCCACACAACATCACGAACATCAGAATCCCTAGTGACCATGCCGTCGCCTGCCTGCCGTAGTACTTCCCCCTGAGATAGTACTCGGGAGGACAGTACGCTGCTGTGCCTGAGGAAAGAGGTTATGTCTGATGAGTACTTTTGCATTATCTCGTAACTCATCACTGGAGTTAAAGTGCCAAACTGCAGCTTTGAGTGACAATACATACCACAGTATGACCTGTACGCCGAACTCCTCAGAATGTCCCCACACCCGAAGTCAATCAGCTTGACTTCAGATGTCTCGCTGTTGATCAGGAGATTGTCCAGTTTGATGTCACGGTGGAGAACTCTGCGAAGGCAGCACGTGTTGGCAGCGTGAGCCGCCTGCCTAATGATGTGCCGGACCTTCTCTTCATCGAGTCTTCCACCGTGACGCCTCATGAACTGGCCCAGATCCTCACAGGGAGAGGGACATTCGAGGACCATGACGAAGTGGTCAGGGCGGTCCTGCCAGTCCAGCAGCCGGATGATCTCTGGCACACTGGGACCTTTACTGGCCAGGATGGTGAGGGCGATTTCTTTAGGAAGAGGCTTTGGATGATCAGGCTAGAAGAATTTGGTTTGCAAATAAATATTTAGCTCAGTCTTGGACCAGTTTGTTAATTGAATAAACAATCAAATATTTGTCTGTGATAAATGTTAATATGAGGTGTTTTAGCGTACTTACAATGACTAAACATTCAGTGTCTTTCGTCTTTGTGACGTATTTCACGGCCACCTGATGAACAAAACAAACAATTAATTTGTGTGTAGAAGCCATAAAATACACTAAGAGGGCTTAGAGTGATTTATCAGAAGGATGAGATTCAGTCAGGGGGAAAATTCACAAGCTAGATCATGTTTGATTTATATTGACTTACTTTGAGATCATCCTCCAGACGTCTCCCTTCATACACCACACCAAAACCACCTTTCCCCAGCTGATCACCAATAGTGAAGTGACTGAAGATGTAGTCTATTAAAAGACAAAATAACATAACATTTCATAGAAGTGAGTGGAGTGTCTTGTGATATGCAAAATTGAATTCATATAGTTGTTAATTTTAATGTATTTTAAATAATTAACAGACTATATTGACATCATATATCATATCATTGTATCATATAATGGAGATCTCATGGCATTGATGTGGATTTTGGGATAATTTGTACTGACTTGTATTTGATATTGTGTGTAATAGTATTGAGTTTTTACGTGGTCAAAACAGAGATCTATTCATTGATATTCTCATAAGATGATCTGGTGTAATTTACCATCACTACTTCTTGCATCCCATGCTACCTTCCTCTTCTCTCCCTCATCCTGCGTCTGCTTCTCCTCTCCCTGACCTGAGCTGCTCTCTGGAGCCTGTTTGCAGGCAGCTCTAAAGAAAGAGGCCAGCCTCCTCCACCACTTCTTCCTCTTTATACTCTCCTGCACTCTCCCTGACTCCTTCCTCTCCTCCTCCTCGCCTCCTCCACCATTTTCTCCTTCTATGTCCATCAACCTCCTCAACTCCTCCTCACTTCCTTCCTCTCCTCCTCCTCTCTCCATAACCCTCCTCTTCTCCTCCTCTCCTCCTTCTCCTCTCTCCATCAACCTCCTCAACTCCTCCTCACTTCCTTCCTCTCCTCCTCCTCTCTCCATCACCCTCATCTCCTCCTCCTCCTCCTCCTCTCCTCCTCTCTCTATCACCCTCCTCTCTTTGCTCTTTCTCTGACCAGCAGCATCAACATGTGTCTCAATCTCATCGCGATGATGAGGATGTTGAACCGCCGTGTTGGTGCTGGGTTTTGGGGGTGTGCTTTGATGTTGATCGCACACCTCGCCAATAATCGGACTCACTTTACAAACTCGCTGTCCCATCGTCGCTGTGAAAAACCACTGTCTGACACTCTCGACCACTACAACAAACCCACAAAGTGTGTATGTCTGTAAAGATCTTATAAACAACGAAAGTTCTATTTGAACTGCCTATGACGTCATAAGACACAAACGCGCACAGCGGCCTTGAGCGTCTCAAAATACAAATGTTTGTTTTTAAAATAAAACATGTTTTTTAGGACCAAAAATCTTTCAGAACAGTGAGATAAGGCAAATATGATATTATATAAGCCCTATATTATATTATAAATGCTTAATATATATATAACTATGCTCTATCCAGGTGTTTTCGATGTTTTGACTGTTTAAAAAAAAAATCACAAACTGTGGCGCCCCTTTTTAGACTATTTACTAGCTAATTCTCAAGACACTTAAGCTGAGCATCCTCTCTGATGATTTATTTATTTTATTTTGAAAAGGATTTAAGATATCAATATTATATTTTATTATTTTATTTATTTATTTATTTTATTATTAATTTTAATTTATTTTATTGGAGGCTGTAGGTTGTTTATTTGAGGGAGGGTTTTATTGGGGTATTAACAGTGTGGAACGATTATTTCATAAAATCATTGTTATTAGTCGTTGACTTGATGTTCCCAGCAGAAAAAACAATAAAGAAATAAAAAAAAAAAAAAAAAATCACATATATTTTTCTTATATATCACAGTCAACAAAAAATTAAATGTTTTGCTGAAGGGAAAACCTTTTATTATTAATATGAGTTGTTGCTGTAAATATTTTCACAATAGTTTCATGTGGCCAAACTACTGTAGCCGTCAGTGTATTTGGCACGTTGCTAGTTTCTCCAGTAGAGGGCGTGTATTTAACATGTAATATGTTCAGATTTGATTTATCGTGTGCACTCTATGGTTTTTCCTGTGTGAGTGAAATCATGGCAGTGCCCTATACAGTCAACTTCGCAAACGGTATATTCAAAGCCACAGGGAAATCACTGCTCTCCTAGAATTCCCAGTTTCACCAAACCTCAAACAAAGTCATATGCTTCTGGATTTATCACCCTTTGAGAAGTCATTCTTTTGTGCAGTTTAATGAATAATGTTTAACAGAACTTGCTTCTTTCAGCAGTCAAGGTAATCCTGAGAAAGTGAGTGTTTCATGTGTCATAGTTCTGTCCTCTGATGTTAATTATAAACCAAAACTCAAGGTTCTCAAAACCAAACACTCCACTGGACTTCAGCAACCTGTCTGTATACCACTGGGCACTTTCTTTGTGTGTGTGTGTGTGTGTGTGTGTGTGTGTGTGTGTGTGTGTGTGTGTGTGTGTGTGTGTGTGAGTGAGTGAGTGCGTGCGTGCGTGCGTGCGTGCGTGTGTGTGTGTGTGTGTGTGAGTGTGTGAGTGAGTGTGTGAGTGTGTATCAAGTCTTTCTGTTTACAGTTTGTCATAAATTTCCCTTACTTTTTAATGTCTGTTTTTTTCTCTCCATTGAACAAAAAGGAGTTATTTACCATCCAAGCTGCTCTTTTCACTGTGACCACAGCTGTCAAGTAATGCAAGATTGTATTAAATAACATTATTGGTCTATTTCTAAGCTGTTTTATGACTTCAGATGATTTATAGTGCATGTATAGTATTTATATAGAATATATTTTACAATTTTACGGATTTACAATTCTTCGGGTGTAACAATGTGAGGGTGAGTAAAACCCATCCTGATTTTACACACATCATAGAGAAAAGTGTGTTTGCAGGGCGAGTCGTGCTCCATAGTGACATCCAAACCTGTGCAATGTTCCAGCCCGTTGCTCTTCTTTCACTCCGGTCTTTGAAGATGCCTCTCCTTGGTCATACAAGGTTACAGAACTGGACCAGGAACAGGAATTTGCTTATACACTCCTAAACAAAATTCACAGGATGCCATGCATGTTCTGCTATAAATGCAGAGGATGTTGTGATTTCAGCCAGGAATGTTCAGTCAGATATAGTGAATTGCATGACAGAAGTACACAGTAAAAAAAAATATGATTAACAAGTTATGACAACATATGTCATCAAAATAAGATAAAGCAATTTTCATCTTGTTTATGTTATACAAGATTCAACTCATTTTTAAAAAAACGTTTGAAATTTTGAAGTATAAATACTGAAATAGTATTTTCTTATAAAACACACTCCAGTAATCTTTGTTTTATTTTACATGGTTTTGCTTTGGAGAAAAGCAGACAATTTGATTCTCATTCTTTACTTCATTTTAAAACACTTGAAGTCAAATAAATAACTTTCTATGTTATGAGGAATTACATAAATGCATTGTGTGACAAGATGCAGCAGCTTATATCGCATTTTTCCAATGTTTTTTTTAAATTCAATACTAAGTATTATTAATATAAAATGATTTAATTTCAGTTCACTGTTAAATAATGTTTGCCTCTAATATACTTCAATATTCTTTGCTGTTAAAATTTTTTGTGATGTCAGTAAATAATGGATAGTCACTCAATTTTAATGCAAAATTAGTTGTTGTTTTTTTCATTAGCAGGGTGTTGCCTTGAGGCGTTCCCCAAAAAAGAATAATTGTAAGGAAGAGAAGTGAGTAAATTTTATGTGAACATTCCAGAAAAAAGGGCTATTAAAATGTTTTTTTTTTTTTTTAAAGCTACAGGGTGAAGCTCTATAAATACTCCATGACTGAAATGTTTTGTGTATGTTCCAGAGAGACTGCATTAAATGTGCATGCGTTCATATGCAGGCTCCGCCCCCATCTCGCGCTGCAGGTAGAGTTACGAGCGCGAATCACCTGTCACTCTCGCTCGAGCGCACCTGTCGCATCGTTCTAGCCCTTTGTCCTCACTTTTATATTTTCTTTTTACATTTTTGTCAGTGTCAGCAAGGTCGCCTTGGCTACCCAATTCGCGTCGTGTTTGGAGCAAAGTTCACTTCTGTGAGAAAACAGATTGAGATGATTGAGTCTTGAAGAAGAGTTTACCTCAGGAGTTTTGGAAACGGGAGGAATTATCGGCGAACAGAAGAACGGGATCTTAGATTCTCTCAGCTGAAAGGGTAAGAGCTTTATCTTTATCATCTTTATTATCAACCCACCGTCACCACTGAGAGAGACGCGACGCGACGCGACTGAACCCGAACGCTCCCGTTATAAGCTCGTAAAGCGCTCTTATTTGCGTTTCTCTACAAATATGAACCCAACGCAAATAAGTGCAAATGTTCTTAGAGTGCTTTTGGTCATTAGTGCTAGTGAACGCTTTAAAGGACTTAAAATGCGTCTATGAGACTTTGTCAACATTTATATTTTGGCTTTATAAATAGAGTGTATGTCATATTCAGTGAGGTATTAGTGCCTGGAGAAGTGGGTAGTTATGCCCCTAATACAGCAAAGGATGAACGCTCTGTGTTATAAACAGTGACATGTCTTGCATATTAGTTCAACCCAAAATGGGCCAGTAGTATTTGCACATTATCACTTAACATTTGCTGCTTGACTTCACGGAGAAAGGATCATTATGAAATTAATATTAGCCACAGAAGAGGTGCAGTTTTTGCAATTAATACTGACCCACAGACTATACACTCTCAGAAAATAAAGTAGCCTACATAATTGTACCTTTAGGGGTACAATGGCTTGTCACTGGGGCATACCCTCAAGGGTACAATATTGTACCTTAACCTTTAAAAGAAACAGTACATGTACCTTTTAATGCCTTTTGACCCTCAAAAAGTCACATATATGTGCCTTGAGGTCCAATAATAAGCCCTATGGGGTACGTTAGTGTAGATTGTACCCTGGGGGACAGAAACGGACTCCTACTGTACCCCTATTTCTGACAGTGTAGGAAGAGACAACTAAATAATTATGAATTTTGAGTGACTATTCCTAGGCTTAGTCAAACACACATGACAATTGGACAACTATTCTCTCACTTTGCAAGTAGTCTGCGCCAGTAGTTTCTTTTGTGGACTATCTCTTAGAACAGCTGATTTGCAACAGATAGATATCACAATAAGGGCACGTGTTGTATTGTTTTTATTTTCCTTTGGAAAACATTTACAAATCAGGATCAGCTCCAGGCAGACGTGACCACATTTTCAAACCACAGCATTGATCCGAGTGAGAGTCCTCCATCAATCACAAATCTAAACTTTTACCTTTCCATCTGGCATCAGGCTGGCAAACAAGCCACACAAACGTCCCTGTTGTTACTCTGGTCCGTCCTTCTGTTACCCGACGATCACAATACGAGACAAACACACTTAACATTCCCATCATCATCATTACATGTGGGGAATAAAAGCCTTTAGCTGGCACTCAGGCTTTTTGCTCATGATTCACATTATAGTGCCAATTCACCCCATGCAGGGTAAAGGTCCCGCTGACATTATCTCCGTTTGCACATCTGTTTGAGGAGGCATTACATCATTTACCGAAGTCAATAAAGGTGAGCTTAATGGTCATGGGTGCTTGACGTTTTTGTTTATGGCTTTTAAAGCTCGCACAGATCTCTGGTTTATTCAGGCCTGGGCTCAGACTGGCTGAGGTCACACAAAACATTAAATTGATTGGTCGCTGTAATTCCTCCCACATCGATGATGAATCCATCATCTGAACCGACGATGCCTAAAAATGAGCACAATGCACAATAGAGCATCCGAAGCGAAGACGCTCCCATCATAGAGTTAATTGTTTTTGCTCGGTCACCTAAGTGAAAGCCAACTAAATGACATATCATGTTCCTCGTCAAAAGACGGCGGTGACTCTTTCTGACCGTGGGTGGTTTTGTTGTTGCACATTTCGCTTGGAAACCGAGGTGGTCATTAAGATATTCGCAGGTTCAGATGTGACAGGTTCTGTGTGTTTGTGCATGTGTGTGTGTGTGTGTGGTTTTGATCGGCAGCTTCATGCATGTTTCAGTGACTGTCGATCAAGTTAAGCACCATTTAGAGTCAGAAAGTAGGAGTAGTTTCAGTTCTCAAGTAGGAATTTGAATTGAATTGATTTGCATTGAATTTATTACTGTAATTTGCCCACAGGATTTCATGTGGAATGACTGGAAGAGGAATTTAGTGAATTGCAATTCAGAGAAGTTCTGCACAGTCATACAACAGGGATTTTATTACTTACACAAAAACACATAATTCATCATTAATTGTGACTCATTTTGCCTGTTTATTTCCTGATATGTAAATACGCACCACAAAACTACACTTATTTCCTTTAGTTTAATTCTAAGTATACCAAAATCAATGCACTAGTAAGTGTACTATTTCAATACAACTGAACTTGGGACTAAATCTGCCCACTTTTTAGTGTATAAAAGTATACTTTTAACTAGTACACTTTAAGTGTAACCGTAAACTTGGAGTACACAACTACATTTTTCGTTTGTACTGCAACTACACTATAGTGAACTTACAGGTACAGTATATTGATAGTTTACAAAGTTATAGCAATTTTTTTTTAGTTTTTGAAAGTACACTTTGAAGTAAACTACTAGTTTAGTAGTTTTATACTGCAAGTATAGTTGCACGTTTTCTACAAGTGAACATAACATACTTATAGTTATTTTTTGCACTTTACACTACTAGATTCCTATTTAGGTATTAATTATACTTGAAATACAACTATACTATTATATAATAAATATAAATATATACTTGAAGTAGATTTGAAGCCAATTCCTATGTACACTACCAGTGGACTATCCTACACAAAAATTCACATACTAAGAATTAGGAACTTATCTGTTTTCTTTATAAATCAATATTTTGAAACAATTTAAGTTTATAAGACTAAGTGAAAATATGTTTTAAGTAGGCTACTCAATCTAAAGAGTAAACACAACTACAAGCCAAGTATACTTAATTGTACTTTTAAGTATATCTCGATCAAAAGATTGAGTACAAGTATCGGCCAAATATTCGTATACTTTTCTGTCAGGATAAGGAAGTACTTAAGTGTCATTTTAAGTATATTTCTGACTTAAATCATACTTTCAGATTTTTTAGTTTAAAAGAAGTATACTAATAGCACAATTGAATAAAAAAAAAAATTGTAATGTTACTATAGATGGCAGTACAGAACCTATATTTTTAAGAGTGCACCTCTTTTAATTAAAAATATATCTTAATCGTTGTGTGGTTGTCGACCGATAGTAAACTTGTCATGTTGTTCCTGGCAGACGTTGTTTTTGTTTTTTTAATGAAGAACATGTGTCTGTCGAGAGCCTGATTTTTGCACACGTTTCCAAATCCCCACAGATTCCTCTGGGCTGTAAACGCTGATGTTTGTTTATCATGCATGGAAACGTCATTGTGGTGAACAGCCGGTCAACCGTGACACCGCCACAGCGAGACTCCTGATTGGGACAATCTTTGACTTTTGAGTGCAAATATAACTGTTGTGAAATGACTCTGTTTCTCTAGTATTAAAAACGAACAATGTCAATTCAACAATTGCTGACAATATCCTCTTTAATTTATTAACACGAATGTCTTTTCAAGATCTCTAGACTTTGCTCGTTGTTGACACGTCACACACACTGACTGTAAACGCTGATATTCTCGATGACGACACACTTTTAAAAGTCCTGAAAGATTGGTCTCGGTTGCTCTTTTAGAGTCCAATGGAGAGTTTTATTTCATCTCTAGAGTTGGAGACTTATTTCAACCATGTCTCAATCTGTACTCAGATTTGTCTGCAATCAATCAAACATCTATCCACATTCATTTTATAGCTCATTATGACAGAAATGTACTCATTTGTGTCTGTTTTTATTTCTCCTCAAACATTTTTAGGCCGAAAATCTGAGACAAAATTAGATGCTTAAATAAAACTCTCATTTAAGTCTCTTGAACTATGAAAGAGCAACTTTGGATCGATGTAATTTTCTCCTGGCAGGTTTTGCGGTGCGTAGCGGATACAGGGAACTGGACTCTGATGCAGTGATAGATTAGCGTTAGATCAGGTTGCTGAATGGACACGGTTCAGTCACTTGTTTTGGCTCAAAACTTCATGAGATGTGAAAATATGAAGCTCAACCGTGAAACTTGTTCGGTCGTCTTCTGCAATTGTTAATAACGTCGATCGCATAATCTGTTAATGTGTTTCGAAGTTAAAGCAATAATTTCCTGATAACAGGACAACAATACATCTGGATAAACGCAGATCAACAAACGCAAACTGTGGTCATTAAACAAAGCAGCCTGGACAAACAAAGTTAAAACCCAAATGAAAGGTGGAGTGGGTGGAACCAACAATGAGGGCTTAGGGTTAAAAACTAGTTCAGGAGTGGTGGAGGTGTGTGACGCGAATTTAAATAGAGACGTTGTGAGAGGAAATTTTGGAACGGCCTCAAAATGCCAGTCCATTCATCCGCTCAAATACCACAGGACGCGGGTCAAAGAGCGTGAAGTCTGTATAAACCTGGTTTAAAGAGAGAAGCCATTTAAATTCACCTTGAGAAAACATGAGATGTGGGAAATGCCTTTGAATAGATTACATAATATCCAACCAGTGCGGCGCGTTTTTGCATTTCCCATTTTTATGTTAACCAGAACAAGATTTAAAAGGATAGTTCACCCAAAAATTAAAATCCTGTCATCATTTATTCGCCCTCGAGTTGTTCTAAACCTGTTATTTTCTTACTTTCTTCTGTTGGACACAAAAGAAGAATCAATATTTTGAAGAATGTCGGTAAACAAACAGTTGATAGTCCCCATTGACTTCCATAGTATTTTTTTCCATACAGTACTATGGAAGTCAATAGGGACCAGAAACTGTTTGTTTTTTTGTACAATTCTTTTTAGAAACACCCAAACATACAGACCTTCCTCAGATTTGACTGAAATGTTGCTCATTAAAATATTTTCGGTGATGATGTAAGCTTGAGTAGTGTGCAGGATTTCTATTTTGTCTAGTTTATATGGTTATTTCATCCAACACATATGTGACCCTGGACCACAAAACCAGTCACATGGGTAAATTTTTTGAAATTGAGATTTATACATCATCTGAAAGCTGAATAAATAAGTTTTCCATTGATGTATGATTTGTTAGGATAGGACAAAATCTGAAAATCTGGAATCTGAGGGTGCAAAAAAATCGAAACATTGAGAAAATCTCCTTTAAAGTTGTTCATTTATGTTCGCGATTGTGCTGCATTCACTCACAAAAATAAATGTTTTATATATTTACGGTAGGAAATTTACTAAATATCTTCATGGAACATGATCTTTACTTAATATCCTAATGATTTTTGGCATAAAAGAAAAATCTATAATTTTGACCCAAGCTATTGCCACAAATATACCCGTGCGACTTATGACTGGTTTTGTGATCCAGGGTCACATATGACTGATGCAGGTGTGAGGCACTATATAATTTTTGCATAATAATAGAGCAAAAGCTTGTCTGATAACATGGTTTCTTTGTTTATAATGGCAAAAATCTTTTAGGAGAACGGCTTTCTTTTTTTCTTAGCTTTTCTTTTTAATCTTTAGCATTTTTAGAGACAACGCTTTAAAGGTGATGAATGTGAAACGCATCGTCTTGTAACCCAGCTATCAAAAAATATGTTCTAACATTTTGCTAACGTCCCCATTAAAGGGATATTTCAATTGTGTATTTAAATTGGATCATTTATGTTGTAGAAATGTGAAATTATTTTAGAAGTTGGAGCCTTCTAGACTGAGAAAAGCCAGAAAATGTATTTTTGGCTCATGTGGATGAAAGACTACAACTCCCAGAATGCACTTGCTTCGCTGCCCTACGAGGACACTCCCAAGCCACGCCTACCGGTTACAGAGGGTAGTATCGGGAGAAATGATACAGCTAGGCTACTAGTCGACTCGTAACTGAAAGGACGGCGTTTTATCGTGAGATCCCCCTATGGGCGGGTTGAAGACATGCGGGACGAGCTCCTCCTATTGGCTGTAGTCTCTCGCCTCTGGATAAAAAAGCCTCAGATGAGCTAAATGACAATTTTTGCGTCATCAGAGTTTTTTTTCCAGACACACAATACAGAAATCTCTCGTCTCACGGGGACATGAGGGAGGGAAGCACGGTCATTCCAAAATACTTCCGGGTTTCTACTGATACAAAGCTTAACGCTAATCGGTGAAGTATCCTGTTAAGTTATGAAAATGTAATTTCTGAATGTTCTCTGAACGTTCTAAAGATTAACAATGTTTTTAAAAATGTTTTTTTTCTTGGTTCTGCAAACATTAAGGCAACATTCCGTTATGGAATTGTTACTTTTGAATGTTCTCTGAAGTTGTAAGCTAACATTTAAAAATGTTACTACTATACAACAACAAGGTTCCATAAACGATGCGTAGATAATATTTTACTAGTTTTTTAAAGAATGTTTGGATTGCCTTATGCAAATGTTAAGGGAACATTCCATTTTGCAAACATTATGGGATTGATACTTTTGAATGTTCTCTGAATGATGTAGCCCATAGATCATGTGTTTGTGCGAACTTTTTGAGAACATTATTTTAGACCACATAACTTGTTCTGTTAAAGCTCCAATATGTAATATTTTTTCACCACAAGAGGGCGCAGTTTCCAACAATAACAAAGGCGAAGCTTGATGACGCTATGAAGGAGGTGACGATGGGAGATGTCGTTTTTAATGCGTTTTCACCATCTAGCGATGTATCTAAATGGAATTAATGAATCATGATCACGGATGAGGTCATTTATTCGTTTTTGTATTACCTGTATGTTTGATCGTATTATTTTATGTCATCATAATTAATGAACTGCAAGGAACGTGAAATGTTATGCTATATTATTACAGGCATGTGGTGTAATTCATATCTATTAAAATCATCTTTACTGTAACTATTACGTTACTTGTACAATAATTTTTTTTTTGATTTGCTTACCTGTCTATCAATACACTCGCGAGAGCAGAGTCTCTGTCAAGTCCAAGATTGTCGCACAGCTCTCTCCATCTCGAAAACGCCTGGCCGGTATTTATCCGGGTTTTATTCCTCTGTTTGTCACACAGTCTGCGTGTATCCGAATATGGACGCTTTCGTTTTGTTGGCACTTCAATACTCGCCAAAGAGTAATCGTGATCCATAACAGCTATAACCATACAGTCTATGGCTATAACGCTATAACCACCACATCGCATTTGACCAATAGTGATATTCCGGTGTGGTGGAATATCACATGTTCCACACCGGAAAAAAAGGATAGTGCGGACATTGCGTCACTGAGAGGCGACATTTCTTTTCCGGGACGGACAGTTATTTAAAATCGGAATTTCTCTGAAATAAAAAATCTTTGGAGACTTTTGAGATATTGTAAGTACACAACTGGAGGAAATATCTCACACTGTGCAAGTTATTTTCGGAAATTTTATTACAAAACTGTTACATATTGGAGCTTTAACATTTACTGGAAGAACGTTTGTTCATAACTTTGAGAGAACCTTGCCAGAATGTTAGCTAAAGTTCTGAGAACGTTCCTTGTTAGGTAGTGAGTTTTATCATGGTAATACCTGTAGAAAATCCAGGGAGTTATGGGATTCTTACTGGAATCACACCAGCACTTCATGGTTTCATATCGATCTGAGCCCTGAATAGCACACTATTCTGTTCGACGGACGTAGGTGTGAAAACCTTCCGTGTGGTATCAGCTGTGTGTTTGTATGAAACTGATAGAATCTTTACATAGTCAAATGCTTATACTCAGAGCTTACATATGTGTGTTGTTCTGAGAACAATCACTTTGCTTTAGGTTCAGGATTTCACTGATGTAACAGCTTTCAGATCATTGCAAAGGGACTCAACTGATACACACTGTTTGTGTGACTCTAAGTGCCCTGTTGAGTGTCATACGAAGGCTCTGATTGGTCAAAGCAGGCGGTTTATTGTCTGGCTTAAGTGCTCTGTTTTAGTGTGTGTGTGTGTTTATCTAGTTCTTTCTCTTTGAGTTTAATGGACAGGTAATGGACAGATGATGGACATTGCTTTCAATCGTAAAGCAACAATCGACAGTAGCTGGCATTTATTGACACAAGATGATTGGAAAGTAAAATAAAGTATATATTGGTATATATTTTTTTGTGTGGATGACAATCAGAACATTTAATGAACGATTGTTAGTGGCTCTTACACAAAGATTTCTCTGAATACTGTCCAAATGGGACATTTCGGTGATTATCAGTTCAGCATTATCAGCTAGAGCATTACTGAATCCTTTTGCTGGTAATATACATTTCTCATTTTATTGCTGTTCAAGTAAATGTTTAATGTTGACATGCAACAGATCTTCTGGACAGTTTCTTGGTACTTTTTAAACGTTCAGGCTCATAGCATCAGTTTTGTTTTCTCTGAACAATCCCAGTGATACCAGATATCATCCGAATTACAGCCAATGAATAAAACAACACGATAAGAGATACACCACAGATTACAAGCTCTGGATGCGCAGCTGTGTCATTGAGAGGTGCTGCAATAAAACCAGAGCATTGCAATCTGTTTCACAATGGCACTCATTTACACACACACACGTTTGAATAGCTATCTAAATAAGGACATACCATAGACCTTTATTGATTTGATTGTATAACCTCACATTCTTCACTGACAAAAAATTTGAGTTAGCTTATAAACGTAATGCAATTAACTGCAAAGTATTTATGTTTTTAAACTTTAAAGTTAGACAGGTTGTTCAACCAAAATAACATTTTTAAAACTTTCTCAGCAAGTTCATTAAGTATTTGTTGAAAGATTAATATTGAATTGCTTGAAGTACTATTCTAACTTTAGGAAAAAGGTTTCCACAAATGCGTGGTTCGGAAATCCAAAATGAACACTGATCATAATAATGGTGACTTACAATATCAAAAACAATATGTTTTACAGATTCTGTAGTAGATGCTTTAATTTTAAAGGACAATTAACTATTAACTAAAACTAGTTTATTTAACAGCCTCGCCTTGTTTGTTCATCAGTGTTAGTGATATTCTTACAAATTATTAAGTAAAGAGAGACGGTTATTTGTGCATGAAATGTTTTTAAGAAAAATATTTGCTTGGTTCAAATTCCTAAAAATTTGGGTCGATGCTCAATGACCATGGGAAAATGTGGGTCCCATGGCCAAACCAGTTGAGAACCACTGATTTACAGTGTTCCTGTAAAAGACAATTTTGCATTTTTAGGGAAAAATGACTTACTTTCATAAACTGTTTTTTCTTCAAATGAGGACCACAAAAGGTGGATTTTGTCAGATTTAGTCTTCATTGGGGGACAATTTTAAGCAAGCACACACACACAAACACACACACACACACACACACACACACACACACATACACGCACTCACGCACGCACGCACGCACGCACGCACGCACACACACACACACACACATTCTTGTACATCTATCTTTATGAGGACATTCATTGAGACAATGCAATCGCTAGCCGCTTACCCTAACCTTACCCATCACAACCAAGTGCCGAACCCGAACCCTAACCCTACCCTTAACCTCATTATAACCTTATCCCTAAAACCAAGTCTTGACCCTCAAACAGGCCTTTAAAGGCTCTCAGAAAGTGAGGACCGGCCAAAATGTCCTTACTTTACTCTCTTTGTCCTCACTCCAGTGGTCTAAAACTCAACCTGGTCCTCACAAAGATAGTTGTACAAGTACACACACACACAACCCACACACACACACACACAAAATGAATTATTTTGATGGAGAGCATCAGCATCCCAAACTTAGACTAGACTATGTCGCACGTCATGATTTTGCTGAGTTAGACGCGTTCCTGAGTCAACATATTTTGTTGATCCTGGAACAACATTCCTGTCTGAAAATTAAGACCTAATCCTGTCCTTACCCCTAAATCTAACCCTACCCGTAAGTTATCCCTAAAATCAGAGGGAAATGACCAGTTAATGACACTGATGTAGAAGCAAATAACCCTGGTTGTAAGCCTAAACTTGACATAAACTGTAAACTTGTCCCTCAAATCTGATTGGTTGATTGGAATGTTGTTCCAGGATCAACAAAGATGTTCATCCAGGAGGAACATGTTGTACTTGGTGAAACCAGGTTCTGCACACTGTGTCTGTGGTTGGAATCTAATACTACTGTACTTGTGCATTGTGTACTGCATGGTGTCTAATGTTTTTAAAAATAGCATGCAAAACAGCAGGAAGTGTACCATAAACCTTTCAAACAAATGCTGCATTGTTGTCAGATGACCGCATTACATTGCAAATACATATCGATCCAATTTTCTGTAAATGCTCTGGTTGTATAATGCACGTTTTGGCAAATTTAGATGCCAATTTTCTGCATGCATTTAATACCAGGAAGATCTAAATTTGCCAAAACGTGCATTATACAACCAGAGCATTTACAGAAAATTGGATTGAATGAATGAATTTTTTCACTCTCAGAAAAAAAGGTACAAAAGCTGTCGCTGGGACAGTACCCTTCAAAAGGGTTCTAATATGTACCATTTAGGTACTAATATGTACACGTTTGGTACCAATATGTACACGTTTGGTACCAATATGTACCTTTGAGGGACCTAAATGCACTCTTTAGGTACAAAGGTGTACCTTTTGAAAAGGTACCGCCACTGTGACAGCTTTTGTACCTTTTTTTCTGATCGTATGACATTCCAAACACAACAATAAAATGAGATGACTTGTTGAAGCCAGTTCATGTGGATGAGGAAATAATCATTTAATTCAGTAATTCACAGCTCTTGGCATCCGACAGACTAGGGGTGGGCGATATGGTAAAAATATCATATCACGATTTTTTTCAGGAAAATCACGATTAACGATTTTATCACGATTCTTTTTTATGTTGGTTTTACTATTTTGTGACTGAGCATTACAGCCAAACTAATGTCCATATTTTAAAAAACAAAGCCTTAGGTAACAAAATATAAAATAAAAAAGAATGGCAGACGGGCGAAGATAAAAAAAAATATTTGTCATTATTTTCTTTGTTATTAAATATTAAGATCAAAGATACACATTACACACACAACTTAATATACAAATTAAATAAACAGTGCTTTGTTTTCAGCTACAGGTGTATTTAACAGTAGCATTGACGAAAGTAATTAAATGAACAAATATGAAAATAAAACAAAACATAGACTTCACTGTATAAATTATAAATTGATACTTATTAAAGCTACTATTAAAGTTATCAGTCAAGAGCAGTGAGTGATTTTCTCTTTGCATTTTGTTGTTTTAACAATAAAGGGATAGTTCTCCTAAAAATTCAAATTGTCATAATTTACTCTCTCAAGTTGTTTTAAACTCGAATAAGTTTCTTTCTTCTGTTGAAAATAAAAGTTATTTGGAAGAATGTGACTTCCATAGTATATTTTTCTCCTATGGAAGTCAATGGGGACCAGCTACTGTTTGTATAGCCACATTCTTCAAAATATTAATATTAGAACAATATTAGAAGAAAATTAATACAGGCTTGGAACAACATTATAGTGCGTAAATAATGAGATCATTTTTATTTTTGGGTGAACTATCCCTTTAAGGACAAACGGCAGCGTGTTTACTATTGCTACTGTCTCTTTAAGAGCTGCACTCGACACGTCTTTTATTCACGCATTTGACAAGCAGATTTTCTCTCAATTTTCTCAAGTTTGCTTTCACTTTAGACATCACCGACTTTGTTTATGTAAACCTTGTGTGTATTTGACAGTATTAGCACAATAAGACTCGAAAGATAACTTAGACCAGTATTCAGGCGCTGGTAGACAGGCTTTTAGTGCATGTGAGCTTCACATGTACGCGCTGAGAAACGCACACGTTAGAACAGCGCATCAGCACGCGAATTAAATGTTTAACCGACAAGGCATTAAAGCACATGCAAATTATGAACTTTTGTGAACTGTAGTCCCGTTCCGCTGCGTTAACATTTGATCTGAATATACGTCGCGTTGTTCAGTATGTTGGGACAGAGGCGCCAGAACAGCAACTGAGAATGCGCGATACTACGATATTTCTTCAAAAGCAGATCGTGGAGACATTTTAATCGTCCACGATAAAAAATCGTCATATCGCACACCCCTACGACAGACTGTCTCCTGTTCCTCTGACACACCTTCCCCAAGGATTTTAAAAGCAGGTTGACTCCAGTAACACGAGTTCAAAGTCCTTTTATGTTGATCCTCATCTCATACCGAAAGTGACTTATGATTATACATCTATGACGGGCATATACTGTTATGATTGAGTGTACGTGTTTTTCGTATCACGTCTCCTTTAGTCGATAGTCCACATCAACTCAGCTGATGATGTTTGTTATTTATTGATGTCAGTGTGTTAATTATACTATGACATTTCAGACCTTTTATTTAGGGTGGATATACTTTTTGTTTTCTCTATAGATTTTAAATGCATATTATTATAAACACACACACACACACACACACACACACACATGCAAAGGTTCCTCTGTGATCCAGAAGTGCAGAGCCAGGGAGTTTATTTGTGTGTGAAGCCTCAGAGTGTGTAATTAATTAGGTGTTTGAAAAATGTGTGTGTCCCGAGGAGAGGCAGGTCTTGTTTCAGGCTGGGCTGCCAGCCTGCTGTTGTCTGGTCCAGCATCTTTACGGGACAGCGGACAGCAGAGCAGATACAACCAAAACAACACTGCGGTTCATCACACCCCTAGTACTGTGTTAACACAGGCCTAGTGAGGCGTTCGACACATTTGATAAAGGAATTGCTTGTAAATGTTGCAGATTATTACAAAGAAATGGCAAGTAACATGATTTAAACATGATCCAATAATCTATTTTATTTAGAATTATATTTTTTTCCCACAGTGTAGGAAGACTGCAACAGTAAATGCTTAGGCTAACGTGTAAATATATGCTTTTAAATGTTCCTAAAATGTTAATGGAACGTTCTTTTTATGTTATTAATAGTATTTGATGCAAGATGAGATCAGAAAACGTTCTTGATACGACATTTGTTTGAATTTTTCGAAAATGATTAATAATTCTTTAATTCATCAGTTTTTAGATTTGAATAGTTCAAATAATGTGGATGGTATGATGTATTTTAAAACAGTAATTTTGGTAGTTTCATCTTTAAAAGTCCTCTGAAGTGCCTTGAAACGCGCAGCATTATTCAATGTGTTAACGTAATTTCCACTGAAACAGGAAGACAGGGCGGGGCATATCGAACAGCTCCTCCCCTTTTGTAAAAATAGCCAATAGCGTTTTGTTTATATCACAGCTTGGCCAGAGTCGAGCTCGATAAAGCCACAGTTTCCTCCTAATCTCCTCCATATCGCTTTAAAATACAGCATTCTGTGCAGAATTCAATTGGGTCTGATATATTTTGAGGTCTGCGCCGACTTGATCACATGATGCTGTCGTATCGTGCCTCTGGACCGGAGCTGCGGCGATTCGCGTGACACTAACGTGAGACCAGACTTCATTCGCCCCAATGGAAAGCATATTTACACTGTCTGAATCGTTCCCTATCCCCTATATAGTGCACTATGTGCCATTCACCATGTAGAAAACAGTAAATGTGTGAACAAGTGATTGATTTTAGATCTTTTTATAGTGTAGGGGGCGGAGCTTCAGATTCTATAGAGCAATTTGATTGGACAGAAAATCTGATGAGAAACTGAAGTGCACCGTGATGTCATCAAAATCATTGATCCATATTGACAGAAGTGAGAGACTGCAAGTTTTAAACGCTTATATCTGACTTCTAAATGCACATTTTGTCATTGTTTTGGAGCACACTAGATTATAGATAACAGTAAGGCTCACATATTCAAAGCCAAAAAACTTGATATCATGGGGACTTTAAAATTGTTGTAAAATGCTGAAAACGTTAGCAAACATTTAGATAATGTTCTACTCAAATTAAAGGTATAGCGGAGGATGTTTTACTTCCTGGTGGGTAACCTATACTATTGGTCCTCCTAATTGTCAATCATTCTGGTGAATCAATCAAACTTTTCAAAAAGTGGAGAGGGCGGGTCTTATCTAAAATTTGGAAAGATCCTCCGCTATACCTTTAAGAAAACTGGATAGTTTGAAGTTGTGTAAAGGAGTGATTAGAAAATGTCTTTTGAACCTCCATTTGTTTGGAATGACTTGTTTGTTTATAATGACGTATTTATTGTTCAAGAGCTGAGCAGATTGCAGACAGGATGCAGACCGCCGGTTCATGCTCTGTTTGATACATTTACCGTTCTTCAAAGGAGTCATGAGCCTCAAGAGTCACACAGAGATGAATTATTCACAGCGGCCAGGACAGAGAAAGAAAGAAACAATGGAAAGGCCTTTGAAAGAGAGAAGTGGAGACGTGGAAAACAAAAATAGCTCGGTGTTTAGCGAGAGATTAAGACAAAGTAAGCTGGCAATTTGTGACAATTTAAAGAGGCCAAAGTGATGACGCAGGTCTTAAACAACCTCAAATTATTGAAATTAAGAGTCATTAGTGCATTACTGCACAATTCATACAGGTCAGACACACCCTGTGGGAACTTCAGGGAGATATTATAGTACAAAATACAGGGATTTACTGTAATTGCATCTCCTGCAGTGAAGTTTGGTGTCAGTGACCCTGTGTTCTTCTGTCTCGCTCACAGGTGGATGTCGTAGAACATGAATGTTTTGGGGACCCCAACAAAACCAAGCAAGTAAGTCTCGCGCTCGAATACACACGGTTACGTGAATGGAGAAGCTTCTGACTATGCTAGCTCAACTTTATATGTTGTCGCAATTCATAACGCAATGCAAGTCCTTCAATGCACGGTCAATACATGGAGCATCAGTTTAAAGTTAATTTATCTCGTGATGTGTTTTATCTAGTTACCTGGATTACAACGTACCTGGTTTAATAGAACAGACATTCGAAGGAAACTGCATCGCCCCCTGGAGTACTGAGCAGTTACTAGTTATATAGTTCACTAGTTGATTTTCAAAATCAGTTTAGCTGTAATTAGTTTTACTTTTGATTTGTTCATATTTTATTGTATAAATACAGTTTTAGTTCCATTTTAGTATTGGTTTTTCGCAAATGTCATATTATAGAAATATTTAAAGTTTTAAATCAGACCATTCACATTGAATTATATAAATACGAAGACAAGCAATTTTTTATGTATTTTTTCACATTTTTAAAAGAATATTTTTTTGTATAATTTTTTGGGGGAATATTTTTTTGTTAAATTTTTTTACCTTATTTTTGAATTTTTAAATATATTTTTTCGTATATTTTGTGTGCTAATTATTTATATATATATAATTACATTAGTAATTATTACGTTAGTACATGTAATTTTTTATTGTAGTTAATAAAAAAAAAATGTCACTGCTTATTTTCATGTTATGACGATACTTTTTCAAACTAATAACTTGCACAGTGAGCTGTTTCACGAAACACAAGAGGACATGCTCTTGTTAGATACAGCAAGCTTGCAGTGCATTGGCTCAATGCATTTTGCATACTTTCAAATAACATGTTTCTGGCATTATATGCATGTAAAATGAACGCAGCTTTTGCAAATGTTTTTTGGGGTTCACACACACCTAGCCAAACATCCTGTAGTTAGTGATTTTTTTTTTTTGTGAGATTGTGTGTGTGTGTGCATGTTACAGTCTAAGTTAACAGAGCAGCACTGTTTGGGAATGTTTGCTTTCCTGCCCTGTTGGAAACAGCCCGTCTCTGTGTGTCTGTGTGTCTCACTCATTCCCCTTCCCTCACTCGCCTGTGCTCTCACAACCTGTAGATCTCAGTCTCAAACAATCTGTGCCATGCAGCGTTCACTTTAGACCAGTGCAGCGAGTGTGTGCCGTCTAGAACATTTCGATCAAAACTAAAGACTGTACAGTGATGAAGAGCAGACATCGTCCACCACCCTCCTCATCCTCATCTGCTCTTCTTTGCAGTGGGGTGGCCAGATCGGACAGCAAGATCAGTGCCAAGACCCTGTTCGGTAAGTAAACGTCACATTTATTTGTAAATTAAAAGTGCTGTGAGCAAGTAATTACCAGTAAAAATAAAATAAAATATTTGTTTAAGTAAAAATATTTTAAATAGATGGTGCCAAAAGCACCTTTAATATATTTTGCACATTTTATTAAGTTGCTATGGTAAGAAATTATCTGTCAAATCAAATATAATGTGCATTATTTATGAAACAAACCAATTTTTTTTTTTTTTTATATATATATATATACTTATTTTTAATATTTATGCATTTGGTAGACGCTTTTAGCCAAAGCGACTTACATTGCACTCAAGCTATACATTTGATCAGTTCTTGCATTCCTTGGGAATCGAACCCATGACATTGGAGTTGCAAGCGCCATTCTGTTTGTTCTGCTTGTATTTCCTGAATGGTGAACCTGATTTCACCAAGTGCAACATGTTCCTGGATGAGCATCTTTGTTGATCCTGGAACAACATTCCAATCAACCAATCAGATTTGAGGGACAAGTTTACAGTTTATGTCAAGTTTAAGCTTACAACCAGGATTAGATGCTTCTACATCAGTGATATTCACCCGTCATTTCCCTCTTTTTAGGGATTTTAGGGATAACCTATGGGTAGGGTTAGATTCAGGGGTAAGGATAAGGATAGGGCTAAGACATTTTCTGACAGGAATGTTGTTTCAGGATCAACAAAACAAATTTTACTTGTCAAAATCACTGTGACCTTCATAAATAAGTCCCAATGTTTACCTGTGACATAGCTGTGCATGGATGTGGTTTATTGCGTGTGTGTTTATATGGCTCTTCCCCCTTCTATGACATCACATCCTGTTTCCTGCTTCCTTTAAAAAGGCACTCTGTGTGATATGTAAACGTGTGCGTCGTGCTGTAGGACATTTGCATGCGTATCACACACATACTCACAGTGCTCACAGGCCTCGCTGCGATTCAGATAAACCACAACAATCAGACGTTTGCCTATCAAATGAGTGTGCAAGGACATTTCAGATTGACCCCACACTATTGAGGTCATGAGTGACAGACAAATCACTTATAATGGGAACGATTTACTTCCTGTGTATTTTACTTTTGGTGTTACTGATTTGCTTTGAAGCATTAATATAGACTTCAGTGGATGTTTGATCACAGATTTGTGTATAACTTTTATTTTACAAGGACTTTAAATGCAACTTAACCAATCAGATCCGTCGTAGAATGGAAGGTTTTACATAATATTGAAGGTTCCAAAATGAAGGTTCCAAAAGGGTGTTTTCACAGTGATGTCATAGAACAACCATTTTTGGTTCCACAAGGAATGTTTCAGTGAACATTCTAAAAAAGAACTGTTGTTTTTCTTAGGGTGAAGAACAAATAACTTTTTTTCCTACTATAAAGAATCTTTTGTCCAGTAAAAAGGTTCCATGGATGTTCTTCATGGAACCATTGATGCCAATAAAGAACCTTTGAGCAGATATCTATTTTTACATTGACATAAATGGCCTTTCTTAGTGAGACTAGTGGACAACTTTAAATGAACGCATAAAGCAGGGTGTTTATTATGCACCTGCCGTCATGACGACTAGGTGTGTGTGTGTGTGTCTCCGGGGGTGTGCGTCTCGGAGTAAATGTACACACAGTCTGCCTCTGTGCCCAGTCGGGTGTGTCTGGAAAAAGGGGGCGTGTGCTCGACCCGGTCTGACATGCACATAAAAGAGGCTTTTGAGCTTTTGAGAAAACAAGACAGAAAGTTAGAGACGGGCAACATGCAGAAGAGGGCAGAGAGATCCTTCCTACACTGAATTACATTTATCATTTCAGAAGCTCAAACACTTAAAGGACATTTGGCTAATGGTTTATTGTAATGAAAACAGGGACAGTGTTTTAACAGGTGATTGATGAGTTTTGGAAGCTGTTAACGTACTGGACAGTAATACTAACATGAGAGAGAGAAAGAATCTCAAGGACGATTTCACCCCAAACTCAGAAGAAAATTATTAAATACTATTTTAGCATTTTTAAACTTCTAAAAATTACTTTAATGACATAATTTTTTTTTTTTTTTTTTCGTATGGGGTAATACATCAATGAAGATCATGCTGCCAGGACAAAATAATTTTTGTTTTATTTTAAGTCAAAAAATAAATAAATAAATAAGTAAATACAGTTTAAAAAAATATATATCATTATTTTTTCATTACATTAATGAGAATAAAATCATTTAAAATCAATCGCTTTGCTTCAGAAGGCCTTTATTAACCCCCATGGATTAATTTTATGATGGATGGATGCACTTTTTTTGGGCTTCAAAATCTAAGTTGCTATTCACTCCCATTATAAAGCTTGGAAGAGCCAGGATATATTCTAATATAACTCCGATTGTGTTTGGCTGAAAGAAGAAAGTCATTTACACCTAGGATGGCTTGAGGGCGAGTAAATTGGATCATTTGAATTTTGGGGTGAACTAACCCTTTAATAAAAAGTCACAATGCAAAATATTTTAATGGCCTTACAAATAAACCTAATTTTCTTTATGCAAAATATAATTTCTTATATCTCTCTTTAGATTTGAGGGTGAAAAATGACTAGGACACGTTCTTTATAGGATTTGTGCAATTCATCTGTGTGTCTATGTGTGTCTGCATTTATGCACCTGAGACTTACATAAGAGACACAGCATGTTTTTGTGTGTTCTGCACTCTGGCAATGACCCATGGGATGACGCTTAGTCCTGCCTAGAGAGCTCTCACACACACACACACACACACACACACACACACACACACACACACACACACACAAACCTGATGCTCTTGCAAAGTTTCACATTTCTGTTCGCTCATATGCGATGAGCCGTGCCTTTAAATCTGTTCTTGTGGTTTGGTTTTACTGTGTCGTGTCCTCGGTTTAACTTCCCTTCCCATCAGCCCCCTGCAAACCAGCACATGCAAAAAAAATCTCCCATCTATCACCAGATTCATGCAATGCAAATGAGCAGGAGCGCTTCAAACCCCCACACACTTATCAAACCATCACCTGATAAAAGATTGACTGGCTCTGTCAAGTCAAGTCAGATTATTGATATAGTGCTTTATACAATACAGATTGTTTCAAAGCTGAATCACAGTAATAAACAGGATAATTAACAGAATCGATCATGCAAACTTTATCAAATATGACACAAATTTATATTTTGCTGCAAACTAAAAAGACAATGGACATAGTGGAAAATTTCATTAAATGTGAAATTTTGAAGTAGAAAGACTGAAATAGTATTTTTATTGTAAAATGCAATCCAATGCAACTTTGAAAAATCATATTTTACAGTGCGTGTAAAATCCATCAGTTATGAAACGAGTTAAATTCAATAAGCAGTTCTACAGAAGACAATCATAGGGAATGTTGTGGCAAAGTTCTCTCAAAGTTATGGACAAACGTTCTTTTAGTAATGTTAATAAAACAACTGTTCGAAAATATCTGACCTTTAATTACGTTTTCAAAAAGTTAGCACAGAAACATTATTCACACATTTCTCATGGAACGTTTGACTGGACGGGTCATCTAACGTTGTTCCAGAAGGTTCAGAAAACATTCCAAAGGAACATTCCGATTATTTTGAAAGAATGACGAAATGGAATGTTCGCATAAACCTTTAAAATTTTGAATAAACTGGACGTTTTGAATGTTCCGAGAGCGTTCAGCAATTACATTTTCATCACTTTATTAGGAATAGATCATTTTTGTTAGCTGGGATAGTGTCATTATTCAGCTCAAGTCAGTTTGGTTCAATAAATTCGTCAATCGTCAGCTGTGAAGCAGCTCTGTAGAAGACAATAGTGTCATTATTCAGCTCAGTTCAGTTGAAGTATTGTCCTCATCCGATTTGATCTCATGCTCAGGGCAGCATTACGACTCCTACACTCCTGTAAACAGTAATGTAATACGTTTCTTCTCTCATTTGCCTTTACCTTCTGTCTGTTTTCCTTTCTATTGGATTTTTTTGATGGTTGGGATCTTTGCCTGTGGTAGTTATCTCCATACAACTCAAATTTCCAGTAAGCAACCACATAGCAAAAACCCAAAACACATTTGCAACTGCAAAGCGACGCCCTTGTGGTTTAATATATCAGTGTTTACTGTGCATGTTAGAATGGTGCTTTGAAACTGTAAGCGCAGAGGACGCCGTGTGTGTGTGTTTGGACGTTTTAGGTGTGTCTCTTGCTGTCCATGTGTAACAGATGGCGTTCCCTGAATTGTGTCCAGATGGGACACCGTATCCGATTGGCACGGCAGCATCACGACAGGTGACACTTGGAGCTGCAGAGGGGTTGTGTGTGAGACAGGTTTGGTCTTGATGGTTACCGGTTATGCGGACTGTTCCTGTTTGCTCGACACTAGACTGTATTTGCAACCTATATTTTACCTCTGTGATTGAATTTATGAGGGAAATGGGATATTCAGCTGTTGGCTAGGACTTGATTTTATCCATCAGGAATGGGTGGAAAGTTTCTCTATAGGTGGTTGAAACATAAAAGGGCTTGTTGAGGTAAAAAAAAATAAAAAAAGTTTAATTATCTTATTTTCAATTGCATTAAATTGATCAAAAGTGACTGTAAATATATTTAACGTTACAAAAGACTTGAACTTTTGAACTTTCTATTCATTAAAGAATCCTGACAACATGTATTGCAGTTTCCACAAAAATATTAAGCAGCACAATCAGAAATAATCAGAAATAATCAGAAATGTAGACTGTAGTAATGATCCTGAAAATTCAGCTTTGATCACAGGAATAAATTCATTTTTGATAAATATATTCAAATAGAAAACAGTTATTTTTAAATTGTACAAATATTTCACTGTTTTTTACTGTATTTTTGATCAAATAAATGCAGCCTTAGTGAGCAGAAGATACTTTTTTTTCTTTTTTTTTTTTTACTTAAACTGAATGGTAGAGTATATAAAACAAATTAATGTTGTTTTGTTAAAGGGATAGTTCATAAAAAGAGACAATATCTTCATCATGTCGTTCCAAAGCTATTTGGCTTTTTGAAATATGATATTTTGAAATATGTCTCTGTTTGTTTTGTTCATACAGTTAAATGAAATGGAGTCCAAACAGAGTCAAACAGAGAAAAACAGTTGTGTATATTGTGAAAGAGAGACAGGTGAGAGACACGCGGAGGTGAGAGACGCTGAGTGACAGAGAGGTGAGACAGATAGCGTTACTAGACCTCCAGCAGTCACCTTAGGACATCGGTTTGCCTGACGGGGTGTGTGTGTGTGTGTGTGTGTGTGTGTGTGTGTGTGTGTGTGTGTGTGTGTGTGTGAGCGCAAATATGTTTGTGTTTGAGGGTCAAAGGTTTCCAGCGTAGAGATTTTCAACTGAAGGCCATCTTTTCATCCTGTTTAAACTGAAGTTTATATGTTGTAAAGTGCCGAAGTGTAAATACTGTCAGGAGAAGAAATGTGACTGTTAGACCTGAAGTCTACAAGAAATAACTTTATTACCCAGAGCAAAAGGAAAATACTGCTCAGAAGTTGTTCTTTCATAGTTAAGGAGTTTCAAGTAACTTTTTTCTTAGATTTTTCTCCTGAAATTCCTTAACCAAAATAATAATAGTGACAAAAAAACGAAAAAACTAAAACTAAAAAAATAACTATAACTATATTAATGTCAGTGGACGATATTGTTCAGTTTATTATAAGAGCGCTGCAGTTTTGTCATCTGTCACTTTAAATGCTTGAGCTCTCTAAAGCAGGATGGATTCTGATTGGCTGTCAATGTTTTTATCGTTCATCAGCTGAAAAAAATCGCTCTGAAATTGATTCCAACGAAATGCATTTAGATCGATTTTTATAACTATTTTCGTCGTTATAGTTATCGTTCTTAGTGTGAACAGGCCTTTAACGCACATTGCTATAAAATGAATGTAGATAGCAGCAGTTCATATCCAGATCTCCATCTTTTATGGCAGGCTTTGGTATCTGAGCACAGTTTGAGCCACTTCTGAGATCTTAACTTAATCTTTTTCTCAGGTGTAAAATTTTGCCGAAAGCCTATTCTCAATTTAAGCTTAGTCTTGGAGATGCTAGTCAAGATATTAAAGAGATCGACATTGGTGTTTTTCTTTGGTGGCGCTCAAGTTTCCAGAAAAGTCGATCGACGAGGTTCATCTCAGGTAAACTGCAGGTGTGAGTTTGAATTGCTAGTGTTAAATCAGCACAAGTATCGCGGACCCAGAATCCCTCTCGGCCGCGAGAGGCTGGAGTCGGTCCCGTGCAGCGTTTAGATCTCGCTGGTTGTGAGCTGTCGACATGCTGTGAAGCGTTTGGAGTAAATGTCAGACATGAATAACACATGCACGCAGCTCGACTTACACAAAGATGCAAACCGTCGACTCTCTCCATCCAACAGGAAGAGAGGAAAGAGTGTGAAGAAGACTTCCTGGAGAGATGGAGAGAGAGATAAACGGAGGAGGGGCTGTGAGAGAATGTACCTCAGATATGTGATCCCGTGAAGCAGCTGATAAGAACATGTGCTCATTTAGAGGTAATGATTAGCTCTGGTCATTTAACCCCAGAGACTCGCGCAGGGCGATGACCCTCTCTCACACTATCTCTCAATTCAGTTTCAGTGTAATGCGCTTTATTGGCACGCCAAAATGTGTGTTCGTTTTGCTTGGCTGTGTCATTTTGGTGCACAAAAAAGTGAACATCAAATCAAATATTATTTTATATGATATAGTGTACTGTTTTTTTTACGCATTCAGCGGATCAAAAGTGTCAGGAAAAAAACATTTATAATATTACATAAGATTTCCATATGATATGATATAATATACATGAACATTGCAAAGTCTGGGACCTGTAAGTTTTTTTTTTTTTAAAGAAATTAATACTTTTATTCAGCAAGTATGCATTAAATTGACCAAAAGTGACAATAACGAGGTTTATAATGTTACAAAAGATTTCTATTTTAAATAAATGCTGTTCTTTTGAACTTTTTATTCATAAAACAATCCTGAAAGAAAACGGATCACGGTTTCCACAAAAATATGAAGCAGCACAGCTGTTTTCAACATTCATAATCATCAGAAATGTTTCTTGAGCATATTAGAGTGATTTCTGAAGGATCATGTGACACTGAAGACTGGATTATTCTTAATTTAAAGAATAATGTAAAATCAAGTAAAAAATGATGTATAATAATAGCTGTTATAATTAAGTAATTGAGAAAAATATTAGCCAGAAAAAGTCTAAATGTGCCAATAATGGTAATATAATGTACATAAACTCTGTTGGCATTCCATCATATTTTCCCCCATACAGTGATTCATTCATATTTCCAATATCGCATTTGATCGGCTTATCTGAATGAATCAACCAGTGAGAGAGACAAACCCTCAAAAACATTCAGTCACCGTGACATCACGTCCATACCGGTGTTTCTGTAACTATTTTAAGCACACCATAACTTTGTTATCATTATTCTTACGGCGAACTACAACTCTATAACTAGAACACCATAAACATAGTCCTGAACTAAAACATGTTTTTCAAGAGAGAATCGCCCTTTGATTATGCGCTTTAACCTTGAACTAAACTTAATATGTCTGTTAAATGCCTTTTAAACCCTAACTGAGTCATTTACTGTAGTCTTCAAGTGTTGCCTAAGACCCCGATCTTATCATGTTTGTCCTCTAGATGTCAGAAGAGATCTCAAGAATGTCTCAAAACTGTGCAAAAGATACCGACGTTTGCAATGAAAAGCAATAAAAGAGCAACATATGGGCACTCAAATTCTGGTACGACTTGATCCGTTCTAAAGCAAACGTGAAGTCGAGTGTTTCGTGCAACATGCAGCACTGAACTGATTTATAGGACCGCTGTAAAACAAACAGCGATATGATATTGTAGTCATTGACAAGAGGGGAGGAAGGGTTTGCATGTGTTACATGGCCTGACCTTTGACCTCGCATAAAAGAGGCGGGCGAAACACGATTCCAGCCTGTCAGAACATTTCCTGTCAGTAAGTCCATCAGTTCGAGCATTACAGCTGGAGTTTTTAACACAATGGAGATGTTTAATGCAGATTTGTAGACAGAAAGTTGAATTTGAATTCACTTGTTTGAAGTAAGGTAAGAGTGAGACTTTTTTATTCCCGTATCTCATATGATTTTGACTCATAAACAAGCATTGTATCGCTAACTGTATTGATGCGTTTCACAATTATAATGCAAATGCTGGTGTTTCATCAGTTTTTCTGTCTCGCTTAAGTGACCTAAGACGCTCCTTACACCAAAATGTGGCACTATTCAGGTTAGAGTGTGTTTGTCTGCACATACAAACTTATACTAGTATTTATATTCGTTGCATGAATGTCTGTCAAAAAATGACTTTGCATACGAGGAACTCAAGATAGCGTGTTTTTCCTCTGGGTCTTATTTGCATCTCTGTTTCTTTCAGAACAACGAAAGAAGTACTCAAACTCGAATGTCATCATGCAAGAGACATCGCAGTACCATGTGCAGGTGAGCGAGATGCTAAACTCTTTTAATTCTGCTTCTTCTCCCCAAGCTTGTTTATTAGCTAAACCTCACCACCGAGAGTTTGGTTTAATATTTAACATGATTCCACTGATGACTTGATATCGTAATAAAGCAATCAGGTCACTTGATCAGATTTGTCATGGCAGCGTTAACCTCCATCTGAGCTGTTGTCAACCGAGATAACGCAATCTGAAATCTGCATTATACAATGGCTATTTCTGATTCTGGAATTTGATTGGTCGAAATGCATGCACTGATGCCTTGTATGCACCTGCAACCTGAAAGAACCTCAGCAGAACAAGTGCTTAATTTCCGCAAACGCTAATAAAATGTCACCTTGGTCCAGGTCTGATTTGAGACCTTCTGTTGAACTTTGTTCTGATCTAGATGCATTATTTTCCTTGGTCCATTTTTCCTCACTTTCACCCTTCACTCATTAGCCATATTGTCTCTCTTATCTCGTTTTCCCGCTCTCATATGTGCATATTGTTGATAAAACGTCCACTCCAGCAGCAGTCATATCAGGTCTTGAATGCTTAAACACTCCTGTTATAAGAGAAGTGTCATGATCTGAGTTTAGGCTCTTAAGGCTTCTTTTCTTTTCTTTTTTTACCAGATTCACAGTATTTCTTTCTACAAAACTCAAATAGACGTTTTTTTTTAATTCATTGTATTTTTGCTTTATTAATTAATTAAAAAAATTAAGATTATTATAAAATTGGCCAAAGGAGCGGAAGGATCTTAGAAGGTCTTTAAAGTGGTGTTCATGATAAGATGTCTGAAAATGTCTCTGTAGAGGAACTCACCGCCAAGATGCTGATGTGTTATTAGGTTGCTAGGGTGTTTGAGTGGTTTGAGGTCATTGCTAGGGGGTTGCTAGGGTGATTGAGTGGTTTTAGGCCGCTGCAAGGGGGTTACTAGGGTTATTGAGTGGTTTTAGGCCACTGCTAGGAGGTTGCTAGGGTGATTGAGTGGTTTTAGGCCACTGCTAGGGGGTTGCTAGGGTGATTGAGTGGTTTTATGCCAATTATAGGTGGTTGCTAGGGTGTTTGAGTGGTTTGAGGTCATTGATAGCTGGTTGCTAGGGTGTTTGAGTGGCTTTGGGCCACTGCTAGGGGGTTGCTAGGGTGATTGAGTGGTTTTATGCCAATTGACCCTTCGCAGGGAGTTTGATTGATAGGCGATCTGACCAATCATAATCCGCCATCCGCCATTTTTGTCCGACAAAGCAGTCAGGAGAGTTAGTAGCTTAACATTGGAGGATTTGAACTTTAAAAACAGTGTACTGATGTCTTTCCGTGGTTAAAACAACATTCCTTCTTATGTTCTTTCATGTTTATTTGATGCTATAAATTAACTAGAAGTAAGCGATGATCGGTTCACGAGCAGCTTTAAGAGGCTCTACAGCGATCTGTCAGACACATTAAAGAGCCACAAAACGGTATTTATTGTTTAAATTTCTTTAAAAAATGTTATTGTTTCATATCAAAAGTAACCTGGTCTGTCCTGTCTGTCAGTGCGTTGTCAGTGTCCTCTCTGCTCCGCAATGTATTTTTCACTGAGTGAGAACATGGTGTGGCGCGAGAGCGGCGTCGCTTGTCGGACATAGCAACAGTAACTAAAGGGGGCGGGTCTTTGCGAACGGTCAATTATAGGTGGTTGCTAGGGTGTTTGAGTGGTTTAGGTCATCGATAGCTGGATGGTAGGGTGTTTGAGTGGTTCGAGGTCAATGATAGCTGGTTGCTAGGGTGTTTGAGTGGCTGTAGGCCACTGCTAGGGGGTTGCTAGTGTGTTTGAGTTGTTTTAGGTCATTGATAGCTGGTTGGTAGGGTGTTGGGTTTAAGGGATTGATAGCTAGTTAATAGGTTTAAAAGAAGTTTTCAGGCCACTGCTGGGGGTTGTTAGGGTTCTTGAGTGGTGTTAGGCCATTGCTAGGGGGTTGCTAAGGATTTTGAGTGGTTTAGGTCATTGATAGCTAGTTGCTAGGGTGTTTGAGTGGCTTTAGGCTAGAGGTCGACCAATTCATCGGTTTTGCCGATATATCGGTACCAATAGTTGATTGCTGGAACTATCGTTATCGGCAAAAATCCACACCTGTCCATTGCTGGATCGGCTGAGAAGTGTGCGCAGTCATTACACAGTATGAGAGCGCTGAGAAGAGAGTGCTGGCATTATACAGAGCGAGAGCGGCCTCTGAAGGCCAAACAAAAACTATCACTGGCTGAGTTGATTACGTTAACACGCGAGACTACGCGTAACACAGATCACACATTATACGGAGAGCGCTGACACTTCAGATGCCCATTTAAAACACAGACAGCGAAATGGTATGAATACAGAACACTAAAGTACATATTGCCATGTCATTAATAAAGTAATTAATTTGTGACTAAATGCTGCACTAGCAGAGAAAGAACAGAAGTATGTTTGCCGTCAAGTCTGAGAGGAATAACATTAGTAGTGGCTATCTCAAGCTGTTAAAACAATGTGACAAAAACACACGCAAATCTGACCCAAATGTGTTTATGTCGCAATTGTTACCGTCTATTTGCATTAGCTTATATCCAGCTGGTCACTTTTATGCATTCATTAGCCGGTGAGGTTTAATATTTAAAGCTAGTGACATGATTGCCTTTTTAACATTGATATGTTCATGCAGCCGACAGAAACATAAACAAATCAGAAACGCATTCATATCACTACAATACATATTGTCATCAATACAGATAATCATCAAGTGTTCTGTAATAGAAGCAAATAAAGTGAGAGACTATACATGTAAAATAGGTCTACATTTATGTAATTTTAATGCTCTGGCCTTTTGCAGATATTTAAATATGGCCATCTTCTTTAAGCATGATTCATATGAAATTAGTGATCGACCGATGTATCGGTTTACCGATATTTTTACCGATATTTAAGCATTTTCCCATAATCGGGTATCGGTTTTGTAATATCGGATTCGCCGATAAACGGCGCCATCTTGTGGCCGTTTTGAGAATCCCGCCATTGCAGCCCGCGTCTGAGGAGATCAGTCAACAACAACTCTGTGCACAGGTAAAACATATGTTCTGCTTGCTTTGCTTTAATTTTTCAACTTTATTTAACATAACAGACATGCAGAAATGAGATTTGAGACATGAATGCCTGATATAGCCTAGTTTATTTATGCAGCTTGGTTCTAAAAAATTGAGACGAACTCATGGAGTCACGTAGCGTAATCCGTCATGTCCTGCCCGAATAAAGACGTAACTTTACATGAATTAAATAAAACAGACATGAATGAGTGCATGTTGAAAATAAAAGCACTGAATTTAATTCTCTATCAGTTGTATTTGCTCACCATTAGTCTCGAGAAAAAAGTTCATATTGCTGAGCACTCACTGGGTTGATGATCAGGATGCTCACGGCCACTGAATGAAACTTTTGACAAGATTATCTTGTTTAAACATCCTAGATTATATTATTTACTACATAGCAATTATTTTGCTAATAACGTTACACATCTAAATATACCGCTTTGTGGAAATTAATTATTTATTATCTCCACGCGCGATCGCGGTTGAGTTCTGTGTAAAATAAATGCATAGATAAACAGCACTTTGTCAGTTGGCATTTCATGATCTAGATTCAATCTAGATCATGAAATGTCAACTGACAAAGTGCTGTTTATATAGTCTCGAAAAAAAAAAGTTTGTTCATATTGCTGCGCACTCACTGGGTTGATGACCAGGAATGCTCAAGCACGGCTACTGCATGAAACTTTTGACAAGATTATCTCGTTTAAACAACCTAAATTATATTATCATTTACTGCATAACCATTATTTCGCTAATACAAATCTAAATAAATACCGCTCTGTGGAAATTAATTATTTATTATGTCCACGTGCGATCGCGGTTGAGTAAGTTATATAGTTCTGTGTAAACGCATAGATAAACAGCACTTTGTCAGAAAGGATTTCATGATCTAGACCGACTAAAACATTATTAATAATTAATAACATACTAGTTGGAAAATGCAAATATGCTGTTTTGTTTGTTACTTTCCTGATAATGTTATATTCCAGCTAATATTATTCAGTGAATTAATATTACCCAGTGAATTATTCCTCACTCTTTAAACCTATTAAATGGCACATATAAACCCTCTAAAACTGTTTAAAATGAATTACATTTCAATACAAAATACAATACAAAAAATACCTCCAACATGTGGAACCACTTAAAGATACATCACTCAACTATCTTTGAATATATGTTAGAATAATGTTTGTGCTTTATTTTTTACCTCATCAAAGCTTTTATTTTTAAACAAAGACACTTAGTAACAATGCACTTTATTTTTTGGACTCAGACCCCTCTATTTATTTGTGTATAAATATAAAGTTTTTTATGTATGCAAGGAGGGAGTGATTGTTATAAATAAAATTGTTTGTTCAGTTCATTTGTGTTGTAA
The DNA here is from genome assembly GCF_965113295.1 of Leuciscus leuciscus. Taxonomy (NCBI): domain Eukaryota; kingdom Metazoa; phylum Chordata; class Actinopteri; order Cypriniformes; family Leuciscidae; genus Leuciscus; species Leuciscus leuciscus. The sequence continues at coordinate 27,046,487 of NC_138724.1, read as the reverse complement.
TAATTGTGTCAAAAACAGAAGTATAACAGTAAATAAATATCGGTTCTGCATATCGGTAATCGGCACATAAACATGCAAATAATCGGTATCGGTATCGGTTATAAAAAATCAATATCGGTCGATCACTATATGAAATGGTAACACTTTACAATAAGATTACAATTTTAGCATTAACTAAGGTTAATAAATGTTGTAGAAGTATTATTCATTGTTAGTTTGCTAATTTCAACATTTACTAATACATTTTAAATTGAATTTTTAATTTTATCAGTTATTACCTAAGTTAATGTACTATGAACTAACATGAATGATCAAGGTACAATTGTATTGCTCAGATATTATCACATGCAGTAAAAATGTATATTGCATAATGCATATAATTCATGAAAGCTAGCTAATACATCCTTGTTATCAAATGGGACTTGCAAAGTGTTACCTATGACATTTACATAGGCTATGTTTCTAGGTTATAGCTAAAGAAACACACATTTGACCGGTAACATTTTAATGTTTAAATTATTTTCTGTAGAGTTCGTTCTGTACTGAATATATTCATATTTATATATTTATTTCATTTAGCACATTTCAGTTCAGCACTGTTTTACTTTGAGTGTTATGTTTGTTTTTTAATCCCAATATCCATTAAAAAAAATTATCGGTGGAATAATCGGTTATCGGCATGTACGGTCAAACCTAAATATCGGTATCGGTAAAATCCACTATCGGTTGACCTCTACTTTAGGCCACTGCTAGGGGGCTGATAGTGTGTTTGAGTGATCTTAGGTCATTGATAGCTGGTTGGTAGGGTGTTGGGTTTAAGGGATTGATAGCTAGTTAGGTTTATAAGTTAGGTTCATAGGTTTAAAAGGTGTTTTTAGGCCACGTCTGGGGGTTATTAGGGTTCTTGGTAGTTCTAGGTGGTTGCTAGGGTGAATGAGTGTTTTTTTCTCTCTCAGAAAACCATCTATGTTCTGCCACTTTAAAAACCCAGAAATCAAATAATTTATCCTGAAGGACCTACAATGAAACATTAAAAACACTGACCTACCCTCTCGTAAACATATTATATTCGTGCAAATATCTCAAAGCAAGCAAATGTACGTTAAACTTCCCTTTGTGTAGTTGTTGGTTGGAATACATCCTGTTAAAGTCATGTGTCAATAAACATGTTTGTGGTTGGATGGTCTGGCTAATCCATGGCAGCCACGCTGAGATCTCCTTCCCTTATATAACTGGTGACAAGACTTAATCTGCTAATGAATCGTGCATGAAGCTTTGAATAATTTGTTCTTTTTGATGGGTAGGGATCACTGTTTGTCACATAGTATTGTGACATGTAAACACACACACACACGCGCACGCACACACACACACACACACACACACACACACACACACATAGGTGTGGTTAAAGTGCTGAAGTGTATATATAAATATTTTAAGGTGTGTGCTAACATTACTCACTCTATTAAAATAACAATTAATTCCTTCAAGATGCTGATACAGAGCAACGCCCAAAGACAATATGTAGGTATGTTTTAGACAATCAGGACATTCATCTGGTTCTACTACCGAAAATAAATAATAAGATCTCTTTAATATCTCAGTTTAATATCTCCTAAATTACAATGGAATTAAATGGAGAGCAGCTCAAATTTGTTTAGTTTTTGTGGTTTGCACAGGGAAAAAACACAAGAAATACAGTTTATAAACCCAATCCAAATCACATATATGTGTGCTTTGAAATCTAAATGGTCAGAACAAATGTCAAATAGTTTTTTGCATTATTTGGGATGCAAAACATATTTAAAAGTGTGCCTGAATGGTGCCTTTAATTGTCCAGTTGCACAAATGTTTGCTCTTTCTATCTTATAGTTATGTGACATTTAATGTATAGAGAATATTGGATAAATCAACATTTTGCACATTTTATACATCATTTATAGGCATGAATATAAAAAAAAAAGAAAAAAAAGGTTGTTTATATTCCCCGGGGTGGCTCGCCAAAATTTTCTTTTGTCTCTCAATTGTTGTAAGAGAATGCAAAATAGTCCATTATCCAGATCAGATGTAATGAATCAAATCGCATTTGTTTGCATTGCATCAATCTAGCAATGACCTTAAACACTCGTCTATGTGTATGTTTGCAGCATCTCTCTACATTCATCATGGATAAAACCGAGTCCATCATTACGGTAGACGATGCTATTAAGAAGCTGAAACTGCTGGACTCCAAAGACAAAATCTGGACTCAGGAAATGCTGCTACAGGTGACGGACAAATCCATCAAACTCTTGGACTGCGAGACCAAGGTGAGCGTGAGCTTTCCCTGTGTGTTCACAAGGGTAGAAATTAGCACAATAACTTTCGTAAAGTCAATATCAAATTTAACTGAACTTAATCCATGTTCCTGATCTTATTGTTAAAGTGTGCTATTCCAAAGAAAACATTTTTTTGGTCTTTGTAATCTTTTGTAATGCATTGTCCATTTTCGCTGACGTAATTTATTAGCCAATTATTGACTACACATGACAATAAAGCAGACTATTGGGTAATGTACTGTACCAATGTTAACAAGCAGCCTTTTCACATTCCAGTCAATTCTGGTCCATTTTGTCTCAGTCAAGATCGTGTATGAGTTTATGCCAATTTAAAACCATTTGCACCTTGATGCTCAATAAAAAGTTAAACACACACTTGAGATCATGGAAATGAGAACCGATTAAAGCATGTTCCACACCTGTTGACCAAGTGTAATCCGATCTGATCTGGAATAACTGGATAGGGAGCGTTTCATCCGTGTGAATCATGTGAAACGAGTCTTATTGTGATGTCATTGTTCCAGTAATATGTGACTGCTTCAGTACGTGCCAACATTCCCAGATCTTTGACCTCATTAATGATTATGATCATTGTTTTTTGTGTCAAAGGTCGTCAGCTTTATTTTTATTTTTATTTAAGTTTATTTAATTGGTGGAAGTTGCAATAAACAAATAAAATTAAATAAAATTTTTGAGAAACATTTACATTTCCACAGTAAATTTATTTTTATTTGTTATGAATATTTAAGAATCAGGTTTACGTACTTCATGTGTTTATGTACTATATTTATCTATTGTACATTTAGCATCTTGGTTTAATTTTACTTTTAATATACATGTATGCTCTCTTTGTTTTTTGTTGTTGTTTTTTTGTGTGTTTTTTTGTGTGATGTCAGCAACTATTTTTGATGGTATTATGATATGTTGAGAATTTAACAATATTGAAGTTCGTTTTAAAGGTCTAATTCTCCTGATCTCTCATTTCTCGTTCTTTCTCTCAGGAAGAGCTTGAAAACTTTCCTCTGGCCACAGTCCATCACTGTCAGACGCTGTTGAACCAGACGAGGTACCCCTCCGTCCTTCTGCTCATCTGTCAGGACAATGAACAACACAAACCAGACATTCACTTCTTCTACTGCGACGAAGTGGAGGTGAGACACAAACACTTCCAAAACAAAAAAAGTATCATGATACTTTAAAATGCATGACATTTCATGCATATTATATTTTAGGTTTAATCATGTGCTGTTATTATTCTGCAGACATTTCGACAAATGTTGTATCTCCACGGTATAATGATAAAATGATAAACACTATCGAGAGCTGCTTTCACTTAAACCATGCATGTGTGTTTGTGTTTTAGGCCGAGATGGTGCATGCTGACATTGATAGCGCTCTGGGAGACAACTCACGCGGCAAGAAGAATCGACCACAGACGCTAAAGTGAGACCCAGACCTCTTAGACACTACTGGAGTGGTTTTTAAATAACTTATTACTAGTCAGATTGACTGACAGCAAGTTTCACAACACTTCTACCTGCTGAACAGACTGACTGTTCGTCTATTGACGACACCGAGAAGTCCTAAAAACACATCACAGGATCGACAGATAGTAAAGGCACATTTACCCTGAGGTTGCTGTGATCTGGTGTGTAATAGTTGTTCATTTATTTAAGGATGCTACAGTATCAGCACTGAGCTTTGGTTACATGCAGACTTGTGTTTTGAAGCCATGTGATTTTCTTCCTGAAAAACTGGTTGCAGTGTCATCTGAGAAAGAAGACAGTACAGCTATTCACACACACACACATTAGCTCCGTTGCAAATCCCAGTGAGCTGCCTTGCTGTCTACTTAGGCAGCTTAACTGAAATGCAACCTCAAGTGCACAGGAGATGTGACTTGCAATTGATTTCAGTAGTTTGCTAGAGTTAGCATTTTGCTAAGCTAACTAAGCAGTAGGCCTAAGCATAAAAATACACAAATATTGAGTAAAATAATGGGTTAAGCAATTTTGATTCTTTACAGTATTGGATGATTTATATTTATAATCAGCATTGACTGCATTCTCCGCAATCTGAGCGCGTCATAATGCATTAAGGGATTGTCTTCACAAATTATGCAAAGCTTATAGTTCGACCAAAATGAGCTATCTTTAAAGTATATGGTATTTGGGTAGTTTTATGCCATTGCCAGGTGGTTGCTAGGATGTTTTAGGGTGGTTTAGGACACTTCAGGGTGATCTCTGGGGTGTTTGAGTGGTTTTAGAGTATTTACAGTAGTTTCCTAGTCTGGTTTCAATTAGTGTAAACAACTTTGTTTATATTTGTTAACTGTATTTATAATCATCATTGCTAGCATTCTCCACCATATGAGGTCATCACAATGCATTAAGGGATTTTATTTGCAAATTATACTGGCTGAAAAGGCAAAGTTTATCATTTAGTCAAAATGAGCTATTGTTAGAAGGTTTAAGGGTGATTTTAAGGCACTCGAGTTCATCAACACCCCTAAACAGGGCCGGCGCGTCCATATAGGCGAACTAGGCAATTGCCTAGAGCGGCACTTTTGTAAGGGCGGCAAAATGTGTGCCAATCGGGAATGAACAATTCACAAAATAGGCTATATGATTTGCTGAGCTGCCGCTGCGCCGCCCCGCCCCGCCCCGCCCCGCCCCGCCCCCTGCTCTCACGAGTCATGACTGATGGGAAGTTCGGATAATTTTACTGACTCTCTTGTTCGATCTCGTTCATAAAAATGAACGAATCTTTATTTGAGTCATTTCGTTAATTTAAGTGGCTTTAAATGTTACACAGCCAAAATCCCCGATCACATCCACCTACGCATATAGTATATGTATATATTTGCTTCCACTTGGCCTAAAGTGTTCCTGCAACGGGAGTGTTCTCTGGCTAGAGCGCAGAACAGCGGAGTTTGTATGGACAGAAGTGCATGCCTGAGCTTGTGTTTTGAGTTAAGCTGCGTTGCTTTGACATTGTGGAAAATATAACAATAGAAACAAAATATAGGCTATTAGCCTTTTTACCCATTATTATCAATCTAAATTAATCTCGATTTTAATTTAACTTAATTTCGTTTTTCTTTATGTAAATTTCGTTTTACTTTATTTAAATTTCGTTTTTTCTTTATTTAAATTTAAAATTTTGTTTTTTCTTTATTTAAATGTTTTTTTTTCTTTATTTAAATTTCGTTTTTTCTTTATTTAAATTTTACATTTAGTTTTTTTCTTTATTTAAATTTTGTTTTTCTTTATTGAAATTTTGTTTTTCTTAATTTAAATCTACCCTTTACTGTGTCAGTAATTTGTTAGTCAGAAAAATATAGACTACCTTAAAGTATTGCTTAATTTAACAGACATGTGTGTGTGCGTTTTATATTGCTAGTGCAGCTGCGTCAAGTATATAAGCCCTGCCCGCTTGAGGTGCGCCGCTTCCCGCTCGCGGTGTTCTGTAGTTTACTAAAAGTTTATTAATTCTGAACGTGTCGTGTCTCGCGTGTCCATCTATATTGCACCACCAAATGCTACACTGCACTCCCTTGTGAAGTCGATTGGATGAACGGTTCTCGAAATAATCAAAATGCAAACGGACATATAGACACATAGAGATTCCTGCCTTTATTAGAGAGAAGAATATGTTCAGCACCCTCTCGAAGCTTTGAATATTCGATGTTCATTACTACCGCAGCTTCGAAGCTCAAAAAATGGTATTCGGACCAGCCCTAGGGGCGGCACAAATGTTTTTCGCCTAGAGCGGCAGAAGTGCACGCGCCGGCCCTGCCCCTAAAGCTTCAGTCCTATAGCAGTCCGTCAGATCCTGGGTCGACATCTCATTCAGTAACATTAGGCAGTTTTGATATATATGCCATTATTTTACATATGCTGACATAAGATATCGCTTGTTTCTGCTTCTTCTTCGACTGTGTTTTGATGAGGAGATTCAGTACTCTTTCAGAAGATGCATAATAGCGCCCCCTAATGTATAACAGTGAAAACAAGGCAAGCCCGAAATTTCCGTCAATGGCGGGGTAGCGTTGTCTCCAGAAATTATGGAAAATCTTCGCAAATGATACATGCTGGGAAGTGAAAGTTTATAATTTGGCCAAAATGAGCTATCTTTAAAGCTTTGCTGGCAACCTTTTGAAACAACCCTCACATCATGACTTCCTAAAATGTTGCCTATGTAGGCTGCTCAGTGGGTTTGGGAACACATTTCTCTCTTTCTCTCCCTTCTATCAGGTTGAACCAAGAAAAGATGAAACGCCAACGGGAGACCATCATCCCGCCCTCTGAGACCAGAAGTCCTGGCCCTGGGGTCAAAGGTCGAGTAGCAGCTACGGACATGAAAGGTGCCCACAGACGCAATACGCTCGTATGCTTACAGTTACAGTCAATGCATTAATGCTAAACACTCTGTGTGTTTGTCTCAGATGAACTGTCGATGCAGGATCCCGAGTCCAATATGAAACTGGCCCAGCGGATCGAGAAGGACGTGGTGAGTGCCGGTGTCACTGCGTAACACTGGATATCTGCGCACACACACATCTACAACACACTCAACCATTGAGTGTATCAGATTAGTGGTTACATCAGACCAGACGTGACGCTGTAATTCAGGCTGTGTATTTTCACTCTGTGTGTGTCATTCAGCAAATCCTGAATTGCGCTCTAGATGACATCGAGATCTTCGTGGCGCGTCTTCATAAAGCGGCAGAGGCTTTCTCACAACTCAACCAGCGCAACAGGAGCAAGAAAGGCAAAAAGAGAGGACCGGCAGGTATATATGCAATACGTATATTTACTCGTGCGAAACGCATCTGGTAAATTACTTTTATTTGTTTATTCCTAAAATAAAGTTAGTTAATTCATGCTTAGGAAAACAAACGTGTAATTAAACTCATGTGCTTTGCTAAGCATTATTCTCATGTTACTTGTGTGTGTGTGTGTGTGTGTTTCAGAGGGAATGCTGACTCTACGAGCCAAGCCTCCATCAGAAGGAGAGTTTATCGACTGTCTTCAGAAGCTGAAACTCTCTTTCAATCTGCTGGTGGGTTTCGCCTGTCTCTGTTTCTAAATGAAAAGCATGCTCTTAAAAACACATGCACTCTGTTTTAACTCATGCAAAACACTTGGTTTGGTCTTTCTGTGGTTTAATTTGAAAGTCATCTGGAATATTTTACACTCAAATTGTGTATGTGCTTTAACTTTTTACTGCATGCAGAAAGAAACGAGAGCAAATTTCTGTGCAAACCGTTTGTAAAAAGAAATGTTTTATGAATGAAATGCACATTTATTCTGCTCAGTCAGTGTCATGAAAGAGGCCAATAATGTGTGTGTGAACCCTGTTGACGGTCTGTGTGTGCCCTCTACAGGCCAAACTGAAGAAACACATTCAGAACCCCAGCGCTTCAGAGCTCGTGCACTTCCTGTTTGGACCTTTGGAAATGGTGAGGAACTGAACACATACACAAAATGTTTTCCTTGCTATCGAAATGAAAACATACCAAAAACTTCTGTTGGTTTTATAAAAAAAAAAATGCATGCTTATGTTTAATACAGAATAAACCAAAACCTTAATGCTAATGCTGCACCTAAAAAAATCATTTGCATTTAAGTAAATGAATGAATAAGTACATACAAACATACATCCATGCATACATAAAATGAAACTTTATATATAATTTTTAACTTTGAAGACACCTTAAAATTCATGTTTGGCCAGATTAAGCTCACATTATTTATTTTATTTGTACTAAAGTATTAAGTACTCACCAGTAAAACTACAATAATAAACAACAACAATAATAAAATGAACAATATGAGCATCCTGCTTGGTACAATAAGAAAATGCAAATATGCATAATAGTTAAAGGCTCATCTAATTTACTACAACGATCTGTAATGTGTTTTTTCCCGTGTGAATTCAGATACTGCAGAACAGTGGCAGTCCTGAGCTGCCGCGTGTGGTCATCTCTCCTCACCTGTCGCGGGACACAGTGGACTTCCTGAGAGGACACCTGACTCCCAAAGAGATGACCATCTTTGAGCTGCTGGGAGACGGTTGGACGAGGCCCAGGTGATGATTCAACCAACAACTGTAGATGTGTTACAGGAGTGTGTGTCAGTGGTAAACTGATATATCCAGCTGATACATCAGCCAATGTTTGTTCGTTTTGAGATTATCAGTATCAGATTATGGTAATTCACCCTCGTGGGAATCCTAAAATCAGTTTTTGAATGGACAAATAAAAAATAGGATTGGTTTTTACATTTTTTAACTAATGTTCGACCAGAGTTTTTTGTGCTACTATTACGTTTCTTCAGATACCACCTTTCATGTAGTGTGTAATACAGTGGTTTGTGAATGTAAAAGGTCTGCAAAGTGCAGATACATGGAGTTATTGTCTCCCAAAAGAAAGAATTGATTCTGAACTGCCAGAATGAGTTGTCCTGAGTTGAAATTCAGATATGGTAATGAGCGTTTGGTTTCTGACATGCACTGTAAGCTGTCGACCAATCACAACAGACTGGGCCATCTGACCAATCAGAGCACAGTAGACCAGTCACAACCATAGACATGTATAGAAAGGCTAGATGGCTCAAGGCGGAGTCAGCTGTGTCGTCACTTGGCGGCCATCTTAGGTCAGGAGACTGCGCTGCTGCTCCCTGCTGCTGTGGACGGAAGGTGAGTGACATACGCCAACTAAAATGCTCGTAACTTGCTGAATTCTTGACGGATTTACAAACGGTTTGGTTTATTACAAACCTTATTAACGTGGCTATGATTTGTGCTGATGCCGTTTGTGGCTATAATTTTTCACAAGTATGCAGTTAAATAGCCGCATCCCTGACGTTTATGACACACCAAGCCGTTTGAAAATCGGTTGAAAATTGAGCAAAATATAGTTATTTCAGCACTACATGCACAATAGACTTTAATGTTATAACTGGACGAGCGGTCCTGTCCTAAGATGGCCGCCGTGTGACGTCGTCGGGTCCCATTGGCTCTCAGCGCCGGTAAGCTATCTAGCCTTTCTATACATGTCTATGGTCACAACAGACTGAGTCATCTGACCAACCAGAGCAAATTAGACCAATCACAACAGACTGGGCCATCTGACCAATCAGAGCAGAGTAGACCAATCACAACAGACTCTGAGCCATCTGCCCAATCAGAGTAGGCCTTTAGAAAGGAGTTTAAAGATGCTGTATCCTTTATCAAAGCGTTTCAGACACTATGAGAAAAGCAGTGATGCCACAATGTATATTATGAGAAAAAGTTGTTGTTTTTTTTTACCTTGAATGGATGTAAACCTATTGTAGGAGACTCCAAAACAAAATTACGAACCTTTAAAATAGCATAATAGGGGCACTTTAATGGCAAACATAACATATCTTGTATGTTATTTTATCTGTAAATAATAAATAAAATAAATGTAATCAAAATTATAGTATCTAGATTAGCATCAGTCAGCCATTAGTCTTATGTTTATGTTGCCTTATTCTGGGTGTGTCTTTGTGTATCTCAGAGCTGATTGGCCGAAAGATCTGTGCGCTCCTCTGTATGTCCCAAAGTTTCGGAACGGCTGGGAGCCGCCGGTGGATCTGTTCCGCACGTCCCCGTGGGAGACGGAGAGCGCTGGTGTCCCGAAGTCTCCAGTGCAGTCAGAGTACAGGGCAAAAGAGGTGAGAGAGAGATGAATCGATTTATGATTTATGAAGCTGTTTACACACCCAAAACACGTACTTGTGCTCTATTCTATGCCACGCACCTTAAGTTCCCGGATGATGCACTTATTTAACCGAAAAAACAAAGTGTGGAACGGTGGACACTTCAAGTGACACTTCAGACACCGATGTTGAAAGACAAAATAAACGTATAAAGCTCATACACTACACGGTTGAGTACATAGTCTATAAGTGTATAGTGTATAGTGTGTCATTTGGGACACAGCTTGAGTCTTTTCTGTGTGTAAATCTCTTCTCCGTGTTAAATGGATTCCATCTTTTCCCTCTTTTCCATGTCAGTTCTTTGGATCACAGTCGTCGCTCTCTTCAAACGGGTGAGTTAGATGTCAAGAGGTCTATATCTCTGTAACTTTGAGATTTTGAGTAAATTAGAATTTAATTAAATTGGAATTTTATGTGAATTCTGTCCTTCAAACTAAAATGACAAGCTATTGAGTAACAAGTGACCACACTGTAAACCACACTGACATACATTCAGACAAGAGTCAACTATCTAAAAGGTGTTCAGTGTTTTCTGTAAATGTCAAGTTAGGACAAGTTCACACGTTTTATTGTCATTTTATACAATATATCAATTGCAATTGGGCCAAAACAATGTAGATATTCCACAAATCCGCTATTTTTTTTACCCTTTAAAGTGAGCTGAAAATCCATTAAATGGCATATAATCCATAATGACCATAAATTGTGGATAATTTCTTTTCATTTACTTTTCACTACTTAGTTTCAGATAGTAGTTCCTTGTCAATAAACAGCAGGTTCTTATTGTGACAACTTGCCACTTTTAGTGTGACACGTTTTTGACATTTGATCCATGTGAAGATTTTTCTGATCAGCTTGTTACCCTCACATTTTGTTCAGGTCTTTCTCGACGTCTGCTCCTTCTCGGAAATATGTAAAGATCCGCTACCACTTCGTGGCACGAAATGCCAACGAGCTGTCAGTGCTGCAGGACGAAATTCTGGAGGTATAAAGATCACAAATGACATCTCATTAACATCTCAAAGATTAAACAGAGCTCTAATGGAGTTTTGCTCAAGTCTCCTGCTCCTCAGGCCCTGTTTACAGCTAGTATTATGAAGCGTTTTGGCCAATCGGATCACAAGTAGACGACACTAAATACAGGTGTAAACTGAGTCTAAAACGTTTTAAGCTTGACCACTTTATTAGCCACTTCCAGAGGGAGTTGAAAACACATTAGACTGGATTGCTTTCGTAGTGTAAACACTCATGTTGTTGAATGTGTTCAAACTCGGGCTGGGATAAACGATTATTTTTTAAACGATTAATCTAGCGATTATTTTTTCGTTGCATCGATTAATCTAACAATTCATTTTTCCAGTCCGATTCGATTATCTCCCCAATCCCCATTAATTGACTAATAGCAATTTATACATGTTAATTTACATATCTGAATGAAAAAAACATGAATTCCTTAACATTGCAATGTATGTTTATTGCTCTTAAAATTCCAAAATAAAAGACTATACAAGTGCATAGTAATGCATTCTTAGTCAGAGGTAACATTCAATAAAACCTTAAAGCCTTGAAAACACATAGCTTACTGAAACAAGCTTACTGAACACATAGGGCCTAGCTTACTGAAAAAAAGTTCTTCTTTCAGATGAAAATAACAACTTGATGTCTAGCATTCAATAAAAAAATAAAAAGGTCACCCAAAATACTTGTTTAGAGCAATTGAAAGAATACAGTAACCAATGTAAACTTGAGGGCTTTAAGCTAATACAGAGAGTGCTTTTCCAACAAAAAAAAAAAAAAAAAAATTAACAGTGGGAGCCAGCAGCCTGTCATGGCGTCCTTCCTGAACCAACAGAATTGAACATTTATGTTGAAAACACATAGTCCTAGCTTACTGAAAAAAGTGCATCTTTTAATTCTTCGTTCACATAAAAATAACAACAACGTATAGTAATACACTCTGCCACTCACCTTTTTCTTAAAAAAAAAAATACTTAACAAGAATTTAATAAATGGAACATTATTGTAAAGTGTTACCGATTTGTTATACACCGATTCATACGTCTCGTGAGTTCAGTGTTGGACAGATCAGTTGTTTTAACCATTCATTAAAGTGAATCGGTTCAAATGAGTCATGAGTTCGCGAATCGGACGTGTCATTAGTGGACCTGTAGTCTACGGCAAGCGTTGTGTGATTATCCCGCAGTTTATTTTTTACCACAATTCACACTCCGCGGTAATTCAAGAGAAAAAAATCTCCGAATGCTCCACGTGAAACTTTGGTCTTCCGCCCTTTGAGCAAGACAGCGCTCGTGTTGTTTGAAGACGGTGAGTGCGTGCGCGCGGCCGGGGCTCTCTCTCGTACTTATATGCGCCCTGTCAAGCGCAGTCAGTCATTCTATTCTACATCACTCACCGATCAAATAAGGGTTTGGCGGCCGCCAAAAAAGAATCGACGCGCATATTTTGCGTCGACGTATTTTTTGCGTCGACGTCATCGATGACTTCGACGCGTTGTCCCAGCCCTAGTTCAAACAGCCACAGAAGACCGTCTTCTCTCCGTCTACTGATCTAATGAGTGACATTATGGGAAGAGCTCGAGCCAGACGGGATTTAAACTCTATCGACTGAAGACCCAAGTTTGGTTTGAAGATGAAAAATGTACCAAGCACAATGTTCTCTCTCCATTCCTGTTCTCTAACACACACTCACAGCGTTCGGCTGGTCTTGTGTCTGTCAGAGCAGAAACTAAAGCTGATGTTCTCCGTGTGTGTCTTTCCGTGTCTTCGGTCATGTTCATATGTAAATTACACGAGCTTATTTCATCCATTAGATCGAAAATCTGAAAAACCCATACATTTACTCGCCCATAGACCCTCCCCTTGAAGAAATCAGGACAGAAGTGGTTGAAAGTGGACAAAAGAGACGGATTAAAACACCAGGTGTAAATGGGAATGTCTCCCTCGTCTACTTGTGATCCGATCGACCAAAACGCATCTCAATACCAGGTGTAAACAGGGCCTGAGGATGTTTCTCCTGAGAAAAAGACTCACATGTGTCTCCTCTAGAGTTTCATAAGAGATATCAAGGTCTCAGATTGTGCTCAGATTTGCCAACATACCAATCAAAAGCCAGAGATTTCAATATGATAAAAGATTTTATAGCTTTATTCTCTTACTGTATGACAAAAAAAGTCATGCAACACAATTTGTGTTGGTTTGTATTATGAAAGAACTAATGTTTGTTTTAAGGTGTTGGAGGATGACAAGCAGTGGTGGAAGTTGAGGAACAGAAGCGGTCAGGCGGGATTCGTGCCCTATAATATCCTGGATGTGGTCAAACTCGAGGACCCTCAAGTCATGAGTGACCCGCCTTACAGTCCAGTAACACCTTACAGCCCGGTAAACAAACCAGCCGAACTTAATCAGATTTAAAGGGATGGTTCGGAGTTAAAACAACCTATGGTCCTTTGCACCATGACCTCGAGCCAAACATCCCCCCAGAAGCCTTTTTCCCCTTGGTCGAACATTATTAAAGTTAAAGCTTATTTAGAGATATCAGCCGAATGGCTTAGTGCAGGCGCTAATGGATCCAGGGTTGTATCTCGTAAATTACTCCACTAATAATGCCCAGAATGGTACCAAACTTCTACAGTAGTACAAATAGGTTCTGTACTCATAAAATGAGGCATTGGAAAGTTTGTAAGTACATCAGGAGTTTATTTAAAGAACACTTGCCTGATGGCTAATGCTACCGCTAACCCGGACGTCGAGGTCACTTCAGTGGTTTAGGAAAAGCACGTAAAAGTCCTGACAGAAAGCGATGCATAAGGATATAGTGTAACGACGCCCAGTTCCAGGCATACACTAATATTTTGTTGGTAGTACCAGTTTGCAACAATTATTAGTTAACACTAAGTTGTCAACACTTCGTAAAAAATTATAATTCGTCGTTACACTACATCCTTATGCATCTCTTTCTGCCACGACTTTTACGTGCTTTTCCCAAACCACTGAAGTGACCTCAACGTCCGGGTTAGCGGTAGCATTAGCCATCAGGCAAGTGTTCTTTAAATAAACTCCTGATGTACTTGCAAACTTTCCAATGCCTCGTTTTATGAGCCTCATTTACACATCATAGGATCCATTAGCGCCTGCACTAAGCCATCCGGCTGATATCTCTAAATAACCTCTAACTTCAATAATGTTCAGCCAAGGGAGAAAAGGCTTCTGGGGGGGGGGTGTTTGGCTCGACGTTTGGTGCAAAGGAGCCTTGGTTGATTTTACTCCGAACCATCACTTTAAATGAACGGTAAATGTCCTTAAGCCAGGGACACACTTAAAGGGATAGTTCACCCAAAAACGAAAATTCTATAATTTACTCACCCTCAAGTTGTTCCAAACTTATATGAATTTCTTTCTTCTGTTGAACACAAAAGAAGATATTTGAAAGAATATCAGTAACCAAACAGTTGATGGACTCCATTGACTACCATAGAATGAAAAAAATACTATGTAAGTCAATGGGGATCAAAAACCATTTGGTTACCTACATTCTTCAAAATATTTTTTGTGTTCAACAGAAGAAAGAAATTCATACTGGTTTGGAACAACATGAGCGTGAGTTTTTCTTTTTTGGGTGAGCTATCCCTTTAACGACTGTAAGCCCGATTATGAATGTAATTTGATACTTACGACTGATCATGCCCAAACGCGCTGAGTCAGAGACAGTTGCGCTCAGTCAGTGTTAAAAGTCTGTAAGTGTGTTCAGTTCAGTCGTAGAATGTTTCAGCTGGTTGTTAAGTGTGTTCCTGACATTAGTAATCATTACTTAGTGTATCTCCTGCTCTCACTCACACAGCCGTACCGAGGACAGTCGCCCTCCAGCTCAATGGGCAGCGATAAAGACGGTGAGTGTGAGAACACACACACATACAAGATAAATATGATCAGAACCTGTATAAGAATACATCTGAAAATGTGTATTTATGTTTCTGCCTCAGGCCACACTCATCAGATGGATAAAGTGAACGATGAGCTGCTCATGTTGATCACCGGTAATAAGACGCATCAGCCCACGAGGAACTTCAAGGTGGTTCGTCAGTCGGCCGTCCCGCTGGCCTTCGACTCCAGCCCAGCAGAGGTCTCCACCTGGCTCAACGCCAAGGGCTTCTCCAAACCGTGAGTCGGGCCACAGAAAACAGATCAAGCCTTCCAAACTATGAACATTTTATTTAAAATAAATAAATAAATAAACAAATATTTTTTTTACTGAGAATTCATGAAGCCTTCTAAACTATGAAAACATAAAAAAAAAAAAAAATGTATTTTTATCGAGAACTCATTAAGCTTTCTAAACTATAAAAAATGTATATAAAAAATAAATAAAATGATGTATTTTTACTGAGAACTTATTAAAAGCCTTCTAAACTATGAAAAAAATATTTTTGTTAAAAAAACTTAATAATGTATTTTTGCTGAGAACTCATGAAGCCTTCTAAACTAAGAAAAATTTATTTAAAATAAATAGACAAATAAATATTTGTTTTAACTGAGAATTCATTAAGCCTTCTAAACTATGAAAAATTTATTTTCTTAAAAAAATTAAATAATGTATTTTTACCGAGAACTTATCTCGGTATCTCGAAACTATTAAAAATGTATTAAAGAAAATAAAAATAATGTATTTTTACTGAGAACTTATTAAAGCCTTCAAAACTGATTTTTTTTTTAAATAATAAGAAATTATGTATATTTACTGAGAACTCATGAAGCCTTCTAAACTATGAAAAATGTATTTAAAATGTTTTATTTTTTACTGAGAACTCATTAAGCCTTCAAAACTTTGAAACATTTATTAAAATAATTTGTTTACTGAAAAATCATTAATCCTTCTTAACTATAATAAAATTATTTTAAATAAACTATGAAATATTTATTAGAATAAAATAATTAATTTATACTGATGAGCCATTAAGCCTTCTAAACAAAAATTATAAAATAAAGAATTAATTAAAATGAAGAATAAAATAAAGAAAAATACAAGAAATTAAATAAAATCAATAGTTACCAAAAAAGTAACAATCATGACGTGCAACAACTGAGGCTTTTTCTCTCTTTGTTGACACATGTCCTATTGAAATCAGAAGATGAACCGGGACATATTTCAGGGTTCGTCCCTTTTCCCTAATTATAGCCAATGGCCTTTACTGTGGAAAAACCACATGTGACAGCATGAGCAGTGGATGAAAGCTTTCCACATGACTAACTCACACTGGACAATCATACTTTCCCACTGAAGGTCATGGGGTCTGAATATAAGACTGTGTCTCTGTGTGTGTGTGTGTCAGGACGGTGGAGCGTTTGGGCATCCTGACAGGAGCTCAGCTCTTCTCTCTGAATAAAGATCACCTGAAGGCCGTGTGTGGAGACGAGGGCTCTCGCGTCTACAGCCAGATCACCGTCCAGAAAGCTCAACTAGAGGTCAGAAACACTGCAACACAACATTAGAAACAGGGAAATCATGGGAAACGTATACAATTTGTCTGATTTGTCTTTTCTCTCTCTATCAGAAGAGTCGAGGAGATTCCGAACTGCAGGAAATTATGAGGAAACAGCAAGAGAAAATTGAATCTGCCCCATGAATGCGCTTACACGGACTGTCAATCAAACGGTCACCTGGCAACAGTGACTGTCAAGCAAACCCACCAATGAACTTAGATGACGTAGATTCTGCCACACCGTCGACCAAACGTCTAATTCAATATATTTTTTAATTTGTATATTTATTGTCGGTGCTTTTATTGTTATTAGTGTATGTACAAATTTATCCGCATGCTTTATCTTGTTCATGCTGGAAAACACATGTAAGCTTATAAGACTCTTTATTGCATGAAAACAATGTATAGTTGAATCTCACAAAAACATGAACAGGTCACGCCTCAAAAACAAAAGAAAAATTGAATTACTTTTTTTTTTTTTTAAGTAATTTTCATTCTCAGTCATTCCGGCCTCAGAATCAAAAGAAAAATTTATTATTAATAAACCCCATTAGGAGCATTAACCTTTTTTTGGGGGGGGGGTTGGATTTTCAATTCTAGAAATAATTCATATTAAAATTAATTATTTTAAATGAAATAGATAATTTTAAAATAATCGTAATTTTAATTCTAAATTATTCACACCTCAAAATAAAAAATATAATTATGAAAAAAACAGATTAGGACCATTAATCGTTTTTTTTTTTTGTGCATTTTTTTTGCATTTTCATGACGATTTAACTTCTCAAAGTAATGCAGATATATATTTTAAAATATTTTTTTTTCTCTTGTCATTTTTATCCGGTTATTCAGACCTCAAAATCAAAAGAAAAATGAAATTGTGAAAAATTAACTTTTTTGGGGTTATTTTGCATTTGCATGTCATTGACATTTTTGTTTTGCATCTTCATGTAATTTCATGACATTTTTGTTTTGCATTTTCATTTAATTTCATGACATTTTCCTAGTAATTTTTTTTTAACAAAAGCAATTAAAATATATATTAATATATATATATATATATATTTCACATCACAGTAATTCAAAAATGTGTTTTAAGTTGATGTGAATTGCTAAACAAAACGAAATTTTAAGCTAATTAAATTAAAGTGTTTAATTAAATTAGTGTTTTGTGTTTGTGACCCGTACATGTTCTTGACAGGCTGAGATTCTCCCGTGTCTACAGGATTGAGGGGAGTGAGCGTCTTCTCGTGGTTTGATGTATGATTGCAGTCTGTCACACTACACATGTAAATAATGTGCTAAATTCTGTCTCATCACGCATGTTCTGATGCTGACAGTTATGACGAATGAATGAAGCGAGAACAGTAAATTTATCAGATGGATTCATGCGTGTCTTTTCTTCCTCTTGTCAACACTGTGTACTGAACAAGTGTTTGTAATGTGTATAAAAGGGCATTTAGAGAGAAGGATGATTTGGTTTGATCTTACAGTATGTAATTTAAAACACAACAGAGAGATGAGGTTTAATCAGTTTATTCAGATAACAATAGTAGTTCCACAAGTACAACCTCTTAGTATTATCCTCTGCTAGCTTGTCCAAATGTTATTTATAAAAACAAATCACTGTATTGTAAATTTAAGAAATAAAGTGACTACTAAAAAGACTGTGCCTCAAAAATTACCCTCAGAATATTCAACGCGTCTAGCAACTCTGCAAATCCAAAATGCAGCGATTGTAATCCAGCAATCATAACTTTCACGTACATTCACGCACATTCACGGACCTTCAAATACATCCTTTATTAGGATCGAGACGCACATCTTTGATCAGTCTTTAAAAACACATTCAAAGTGCCACAATTACGCTTCAATATCAAAAATAAGTGCTAAACGTCATTTTTAGTGAACTGATTGACTGGTGGTTTAGTTGATGTCTAGTCTGAGAGATTCTCGCTCTGATTGGTGGATATTTCTTTGCTTCTCGAATGAGGTTTTATTTGTTGAGGTACGCATCCAGCCAGAGTTCTCCGGATTTCTCCAAGGACCTGATAGGAGAAGAAGAAGAATACAGTGAAGCATCTGCCAGTAAACGCACACAAAATACAACACGTTCTCACTCCCAAGGTTCGGTCAGGAACCCCTTGCCTTCGCTTTATAACACACAGGATACTCCATTGCTTTCAATGAGAAATCTTTGGCATTAATACACAGATTTAGAGGGACCATATGTAAGATTGTGGCCAAAACTGGTACTGCAATCACTTTCAAATTACTGTAGAGCGGTGTATCCCCTCCCCCTCCCCCCTGACTCGAGGTTGCCAGTTAGGCTGCAGGATCCAGCAGGAACTTGGGCTGCTACAAGGAGCTTCCAATGGCAAGTGCGGACTTTGTCACGACGTATTTCGGATTCATAACGAGGTCTTTTAGGTTTCGTAACGTTAGACATTTTTTATCCGACACGTTTGTAGCTGCAGCTGTGGTAACTAGAGCAGAGCTGGCAACCCGGATGCCGAAACACTACTGACTTCGTGATTGGTAGATAGGTGGAGGGTGGAGCTTCAGGCCAAAACACAACATGACAACATCAACATCAGTTGAGGGCTGCAACTTCACTTTTAAATGACAATATCCTGGCCGGACTACTGTTGTCAGTGATATAAGTATTTGAAATGAACATGATTTCTTAATGTCTAGTGACATATCAGGGCCATTTTATGATTAATTGAAATACATTTCTTACATACGGTTCCTTTAAAAACAAGTCTCGCCCTGCATTTTGTCATTATATGTGACCCTGGATCACGTCACCAGTCACATGTCGCACGGGTATATTTGTGGCAATAGCCAACAATACATTCATTGTATGGATCAAAATGATCGATTTGATCTTTTATGCCAAGAATCATTAGGATATTAAGTAAAGATCATGTTTCATGAAGATATTTTGTAAATTTCCTACCGTAATATATAAAATATTTATTTTTGTGAGTGACTGCAGCACAATCGAGAACATAAATGAACAACTTTAAAAGTGATTTTCTCAATGTTTCTATTTTTTTGCACCCTCAGATTCCAGATTTTCAAATAGTTTATATTGCCCTATCCTAACAAACCATACATCAATAAAAAGCTTATTTATTCAGCTTTCAGATGCAGAAAATTGACCCATGTGACTGGTTTTGTGGTCCATGGTCTCATATATTGTTTGACTCAGAAAACGTCATATAACATGTTCAATTGGTTGTGAATGTCAACTTTTTAAAGGAAGAGTTCCTGAATCAGTGCAAGAGCTTCTTTTGAAGGTGAAAGCAAGAGATGTTCATGAGTGTGTCATACCTGACGACGTCCGCGAAGGCCCCGTGCAAGGTCTTCTCTTGGTACTTGACTCCGTATTTGGCACATAACTCTCGAACGTGTGGGGCGGCGCGCCAGTAATTGTGCCGAGGCATTGTGGGGAAGAGACTGGGACGAGAACAAACCGCAGTTATGAAATGCCGAAGATACACTGATAGAGAAACGTTTATGGCACAGAAAGTGTGCTTGAGGTTTTCTTACTGGTGCTCGATCTGAAAGTTGAGGTGTCCGCTGAACCAGTCGTTGAAGGTGGATTGCTCAATGTTACAGGTTGCGACCAGCTAAATGAGAGAGATGTAAGCGTTGACATGAGAGAATGGCTAGTTTGGAAACCCAGTGATGCTGTGATGGGTCAGAACGTACCTGCATACTGAGCCAGTCTTGGTGTTGCTCATAGTCGATGTTCATGGGGATGTGGCTCATCTGGGTCACCCACACAAACCAGTGACTCTCCATGAACCTGCGGCACACAGGAACAACACATTCATACCCACATCATGTGACTTATCATGTGACCGGGGGTCTGCCAAATATTGTTTGGTCTGAAACTCATTTTTGGGAAAACATTGTTACAAAAATAAAATATTAATTTAATGTCACTCAAAGTAAAATTCACATACGGTAAATGTCTCATTGCTTTAAAGAAGTACAATTGTTTGTACATCAGTAATCACTGATTTAATGGCTTTGTTAGCATCATAAAATATGTAAATTTATACTTTGACACCAGACATTTAATGTAGAAATTAGTGATGCACCGAAAATGCTTCTCCAAAGGTGTTTTTTGATGGTGATTTATTAAATCAATCTTTTATTTTGATGAAGATCTTTAAATCTATGCTGTATTCAGTTGATGTGTGTTTTAGTGTTTCAACCGCGGAAAGACGTCCATTAAACAGCTTGCAAACGATACGTAACATTATATTTACCTCAGGAAAGCCATTCAGTGTCTATACTCATAAATATATGCACTATACAACATATTCTTTATAGTTTTACTTAACATGTTGTCTTCATAATTTAATGTGTTTGAATAAATCTGTCATGGAAATGAGTTATTACAGTCACTGTGTGAAATGTTTATATTGCACCAATGAATCGGAGTAGAAGCAAAAAGCTGATTTAAAAATAAATTGTGAAAATTTGTGTGTGAAATTTTAATGTTTATATACATCTTTTTTTCTATTTCACTTTCTAAAATATTTCAATAGTAGTCATTCATCTAGTATATCTCATTGAGTAAATCAAAGAGAACATTTTTGTATGATTTTTAACATGAAACTTTGTTTTTATGACATGAAATGTTTGTACTTTTAACTATGCATTTGTCAAAAATGAACAAAAATGAACTACTGAAGGAAAATGGATTTAAATAAAAATATGATAAAACATTTTCATACACATTCACACTTTTTATTTTACATTTAATTAAATTTAGCCTAAAATCTTTCTGTTGCTCCAAAGAAATTCCACATAAACTCCACAGAAAAACACTCGAATGAAAATGGGCAACACCCACTAAAGATCCTTATTTTTGTTAAGTGAAAGAAAAGCATGGTACTAGATGGTACATGTGCAAAAAACATGGTATTTTTTGTAAGTGTGTGTATTTGTGTGTGTGTGTGTATTTGTAAGGGTGCTTCTCATCCATTGAAAAGGCACTTGGAATATAAAATCTACAAAAACATGTTTAAAGCAGCAGTAGTAGATAAACTAATGTTTCGTACCTCACGAAATTAAACAGAACCACCGCCCAAAACACACCGTAGAACTGCGTGTAACACAGGAAGTATCGAACGTAGTAACTTATACACCACGCGAGGTCCTAAAAAGATAAGACGAGAGGAGATAAGATAAGATAAGGACAGAGAAAGTGCTTATAAAAGCACGTACAGCTGCAATAACACAGCAAGAGTCAAAGTGATCATGGGTAACTTACCACCCAAAGACGATGTGAGATCATATTGTGAAAGATCTGGAACTGGAAATACACCGGAATGAGCAGAGGAGGTCCGACTGAGGACGAGTGACAGAGAGAGAGACGGTAAACATCAAGACACAACAAGACTAGTTGATGGTTTCTATCGTAACCAGCCGTATAGGACCTGAGCGAGATGTTTCTAGTGAAATAATATATAAATGTAGTTCTGTCATGACAACTCATGGAGTATTTTGCATGGTAATAGATATGATAATGTTACATGTTTGGTAATGTCCCCACAAGGACAAGGATTTTGGATATTGCCATCTTTGTGGGGACATTTTGACCTCATAATGTAGGGTTTACCAGTCCCCCCCCCAACCCCACACACACACAGGTACATATTATGGTCTATTTATATAAGGTATATTAAGATTAAACAATATTCAACCATATCCAATGGGACTCTAAGAATAAAAAAGTAGCGTAGAAACGTCAGTTTATCCATTATGTTCTTATTTGATTCTCATTAGGATCATTTACGATCTAAGGCCGGCGACACACTGGCTTTGTGGCGTGTCCGTTTATGTTTCGGCTCCCATGTTAACAGGTTAGAGCGCGGAAAACGCGTGCATGCTAGAAATAGAACCGACGCCTATTTTTCACGCGACACACAAGCGTGTTGGAAGCGTTTCCAGGCGAAATAGAATAGGAAAAGATATTTATATGTCATTTTGACACGAATACATATTAATAAATGACATTTTGATGTTTGAAAGTCTCTCAAAGACAAAGAAAACGCCACGCAGCCAGTGTGTCTCCGGCCTAAACCATGATATAATCCTGTACACATTCCTGGGGAGCTTCTGAGCAGACAGCCACTGTGGCATAAACTCACTTACTGAAGAAGAAGTACTTGTGCTGATGGTTGTAAGGCAGATTCTTGATCTTCTTAACGCCGTACTGTAGTAAAGACAGACAAATCAGAGTCGATCTAGTGTTTTCATGTGTGTTTCCTGAGGATAGTGTGTTTGTACCTCCACGGGCTGCACTTTTCCAACTACAAACGCGTTGAGCATGTTGACGTCCGGGTCCTTTTTGAACACGTTGGGTTTAGCATGATGCTGGAAGTGGCGATGGTTCCACCAGCCCGCAGATGCTCCCTGAAGCACACAAACACATATGTACACAGGCCAATAGGACATGCTAACACGCTCAAACAGACTTCACTAGTGACCAATCTGGATGCTACTTTCACAGTAATGCTAACAGAACTTCTCATGCGAATGTACATGGTACTGTAGATGAGCGTGATCTTAGCATGTTGCTAAGCTAATGATATTTTATACTCTAATAAGTAGCATAAATAGTATAAAAATACAAAGCACAAACAAATTTTGGGGGAAAATAGCTTATTTTTAATTAGACTACATATTTTGGTATTGAGCGAATTATGTTGATTTTATAATCTCTCAAACTTATAAGCATATCTCTCGCTTCATCCTCCATCTTGGATGGATTTTATTCAGTGAATTTTGACTGTGAATTCAGTCAGTTTTCACAAATGTGTCACTGTATGATTTCAGTCAGACTAAAGCATTTATTTCCAAATGAAATCACACTTTTAAAGTTGTAAATGCATTTACAAAGTGCAAATGGAACTAACCCTCAGTTTTATTTAAATACCCCAGTAATACCCCACTTTTAAACATGGAATTTACTCATTTGGATTTTTAGAGAATTAAAAAAAAAAAATTATATCATTGAATTATGTGGTATATGTTTAAACGTGTTATATATAATGTGTATCTACTGTAGATGGCTGTGTCACTGAGTGACATTACAGCTAGGCTAATGAACTGTATTAGTTAGTGGAAGAACTGTTCCATATTTATGGTTATTAATAGATGAAATGTTTCGAGAACATGTCGGTACCTTCAGCTGTCCGATGATAAATTTGTGCACAAGGTGATTCCATCGAGAGGTTTTAAACACGGACAGATGACCGAAGTCGTGCTGCAACCATCCAGCCTGCGACTACAGACACATTAAAACAAAAAAGCAAACAAAAACATGAACAAGTGCTGAAAAACAAAAAACAAGCAGGTCTTCGCAGGTTTAAGATGGACGTCGCATTTATATAGTTCGTTTTTTGTTCCCAATTATGCCATTTACTATGAAAACTGGTTCGTTTTCCAGCTTGTGGACATCCAAAACAAAACATATTTTATTCAACCCTGCTGCTTTTTTAACACGGTTTAAAGGCCGTCGTAATGATGTCAAACCGTGTCAGTGGTACCTGTGCAGTAGCCAGTAAAACAGCAACGATGGCCGTGTTGATCCAGCCGGTTCCCAAGTAGTACAGCATCATCAGAGCGATGGCCTCCAGGAGCAGAATGTGACTCATATGTAAGATGAAAAACAGCGGCTGGGTTTTGAAACACCCCTCAGCCTCCAGACGCTCACGAAGGGCTCGGAAATCCTCCACAAGAGCCGCCTGACAGAGGAAAGAGAATACACACTCAACTATAGCTGTGTTCACACGGGAAAGGGATTGACATTTAAACGCAGGAGTGAATCGACTCGTTTTTTTAAAGCGATATCTCAAAATCTGAATGAAAATAGGCAGATGGACACATAGCTAGTGTTGAAAATAACTTTGTGCATACAGATGACTCAGAAGAGGAGTGACAACCAAACTGGTGTTCGTGACCCATGTGGTTGGTACAATAACATCACTATCACTGTGGCACGTTGAATTAAGAATGCCTTTTAACTTTTTCCCTGACAGCGTTTTTGAACAAAGTTGATTGTTTTTACAAAAGTTTCATCGCCCCCGAAAATATTTTGTTGTATGAATATCTGAACATGTAATATAGCAAAAGAAAGAACAGAGCATCTGCATAAAAAAAAGAAGAAAAAAAGAAGGTTTTATATCAAATGAATGCTTTCTTTTTATCAACACTTGAATGTGGGGAAGTTACATTAAAAATAAAAAATAAAATTTGAACAAAAAGCTGAGAAAATCACATCTGGATGGGATTCAGATCAATGATCAAAACACAGATCGAGTCCATCAACACTCTACTAGTTTACTAGTTATTTTACATGTAAATACAGCAGTGCTTCTAGCGTTTGTTTCTGCTTCTTCTTCGACTGTGTTTTGATCAGGAGATTCAGAAGATGTGTAATAGCGCCCCCTACCGTATAACAGTGAAAACACGGCAAGCTAAAAAGATTCCGTCAATGGCGGGGAAAGGGTTAAATTGCAATTCAATTATTCAATTTGAACTGAGGTAGGAAACAGGACGTAGAATTTTAATTAAAAGAAGTTGTATTAAAATGCAATGAAAATGTAAATGACTGTAACACTGAGCAAATGCTGTTATCTAAGGAGAATTACAAATGTGGAAAATCACAAGCAATACGTCGTTTAACTGCAAAAACTAATTTTAGAAAAGGGAAGTTCATACTTATAAAGATCGTTTGACAGTCTGGTTTTAAAATTCGTGTCATCATCCCAATTTGAATTTTCTGTGTGACTTTTCAACTTTAGTTCATTCTTATATTATTAACTCAGATTTTTTTAAGGTCTGACCATGTACATTTTCTCACTTTATTTATTTTTATGTCTTACTAGTAATTCATCATAAATATGAATATGCAAAACCCAGATATATTATGTAAATTCACATTCTAAGTGACTAAGGTGTCAAGGCAATATTTTACACCGAAACCTCACAGGTTTTATTAATCTTTTCTGTGTAGGTGAGTTAGAATCTTTAGTTAAGTCTCTATACTCACATTTTTCTGCCGGTCTAGACTGGGTTCAGATGCTTCAAGCTCCCCGATTAACAGCGGCTTCATGTATTTTCTCACCAGCGGAAGGTCTGGATGAAATGCAGTAAACGCCTCCTGTCACACAAGATAAAACATATTCATTTGAAGCTTATCTGAAACAATTAAAACAACACAAGATTAAAAAAAAACACTTGAAGATCAGGCTTGTGCAAAATTTCAGAATTGGCCTCCATTCAATTCATGAATTGGAATTTGAATTGAATTGACTCCGCCCCACAGGACGTTGAATTGAATTTGAATTGGAATGACAGGAAGTGGAATTAAATTCATGGCAATTCAAAGAAATTCCACACAGTCACACAACAGAAAGAATGTGTCTCGCATGCATTCAGTGTTAGGAAGGTTACTTTGGAAATGTTATTGCTTAATGTTAGTTACCCATTATAGATGCGGTTTGGATTACTTTATTTAGATAACTTTATCAATGCAAAGCAATTTCGTTTTAAGTCGATTAGTAACTAATTGAATTAAACATTTTACCTCAGTAATACAACTAAATACAATTACATTAATTTTGTAATTTAATAACAGAAATGTCATTTCATGTAACTATTTACTCCTCAACCCTGCATACATTTTGTTCTAAAATAGATATTGATCAAATTATTGAAATAAATTTCCCCCTCAGTGTTGTTTAATTAGTTTTGTTCCAATGTCATTTTCATTTCAAAGTAATCACACACACACAAAGTTGTTGTAAATGCAGTTATCATTTATTCCAATGCAAAAAATTACTGAGCAACACTGTTGCATCTAATTCTCAATAGCTCCTCAAATGTGTTATCATTGAGTCTGCACCGTTCTGGTCTGAATATCTTTCCTGCAACACTAAAGATTCTCTCAACAGGTGCAGAGTGAAGTTGTAAGTGACTTCTGAAACTTAAAAAGTCCTGTGTTGCCCATCAAATTGTGCTTTCAAACAAATGTCCACCTCAAATTCACTGTAAACCCTAACGCTCAAAATAATTAATTGGTTTGAGTAGGACAAACTTAAATTAAACTAATTTGTTCAGTCAAATTAACTTTTATGAGTATTTAGCACTTTCTTTTTCTTTCAAGTTCACAGAACTGATATATTTTAAGTAAACTGAACTGTTTCATTGTTTTGAGTTTTATGAAATGATTTATTTTAATTTAAACAAACTTAAGTTTAACGTCTATTTCCCAGCATGCTTTGCCGATGTCACTTAAATGGGAGAGTAAATGCTAAAATTAAGTGTAATATAATGTTTTTTTTTAGTTAATACTAATGAAAGTGTTCACATTGAGATTACATGAAGGTTTTAAGTTAAATGTATGAAATAGTGTACTCTGATTTTAATTGTTCTTAACTTGAAATGTTTAAGTACAAACTTAAAATCTTAAGTTCTGCTTACTTAAACTTTGAATTTCAAAACTTAAAAAATTTGAGGCAATCGACTGCCTTAAATTTTTTGAGTTCTGCTAACTTATTCGGGTTTACAGTGTTGTTTAACAACCATTTTAAATACTTGGTTAAAGTAAAGCATTCTGGGAAATGGAGTCATGTTCCATCATGTTCCACAAAATTACAATTACAATAAATCAAACTTAATTATTTGTTCTGTGACTAGAGCTTTTAACATTCATTGCTGGGGGAAAACATATCCTTTTAATGTAATCTGTACAAGTAGTTCAAACTAATATCATTTATAATGCAATCATATCTGACATATACTGTAAAGCTTCATTGTTAAACACTTCACTTAAAATATGTATATGAATTTCTTAGAATTTTGATTGAATTGCAATTCTGCTTCCTTTAATTCAAATTCGAATTGTAATTCTAGATCCTGTTTTTGACATCAATTCAAATTCAAGAATTGAATTGGAATTAAGGAGTCATTCTCAATTCAATTCTGAATTGTGCACAAGCCTGTTGAAGATTGTTTCCTGAAACTCTTTGGCTGGGTCTTAAAATTGAATGAGCTTCCTACATAGACGGCATTACGTGGCATTAAACACATGCTTATAATGCTGTCTAGTTAGGCAATCATTGTTTTGCAGTAATCCAGTATTTTTGCAGTTCCGTGTTCGTGAATTGGTCTGAATGAACAACATTAATGGGAAGACTAATTAAAAAGTAAACAACTCAGCAACTTAGATATCACCGCTTTATGTCACGTCAAAATAAAACCTGAAATGGCCTGAAAAAATAGTGAGCAATCAGCTTGGTGATATTAAAGCTACATCTTCATGGGTTTCCATCCAAACGTAAAGAAAATCTTTTTAAAGATTCGAACAATTTAAAGATTCGAACGAAAGAAAAAACAAATGTCAATTAGGTGCGTTTCCATCAAGTTGTTCGAGCGGATGACGGTGTTATTCGTAACCTAGCAACCAACAGTAAATTAAACACCATCAGCAGAAATGCAAATGCGTTTCCATCCCTCATTATTCGCATGAACTCTTTTTCGCACAAATTTAAAAAAAAAACTCAAGCGAGCGTAAACGTTTTTTATGCAAATTAAGGAATTTTCTCCCCCGAAATTTGGCCTTTCAATCACTCGTTTCTGATGCGATACTTCAAAATGCGCATAAAAACAGGGTGATGGAAACATAGCTGGTGTGATCAGTGTTTACCGAGCTTTAATGACTGACGAATGATACGAAAATAACATTACGACTAATAAAAAGAACAGCTGAACATCAGTTCGAAAATAGAATTTATTGTTCAAATTGTTACTGCCTTTGGTTATTATTTTGGAATAGATGTAAAAATGCTTTAAAAAACAAAATTGTTTAGATTTATACTTGGTTTTAATAAATAGAGGATTAATTACATAGTTAATGTTAAAATACAAAATAGAATTGTATAAGGTTTGTATTATTGTATTATTTAACCAGGAAAATGTGACAAAATTAAGTTAACTTACGTCAGCCTTACAATACAACATTCTATATAAAACAATAGTGGATTAAACATCAAAATGTAATGTTAAAATATATGTTTTTGATGTATATGTCTACATATATACTATAAGGACTTTGCCTCCTCATTTCAGAAAACCACTGCACGTCAATGGTGCCTAGCTAGGTTGAGACACAGCCATTGTGTTTTTATTTTATTTTTTAGAAATCTGGTGTATATAAAAGTTCTTCCATGTGTTTAAATGTTAGCATGTTAATGTTGAGTGTTTTACCGTCGCATCTTCTCCAGCATAGTGTCCGAGGATCCTCAGTCCCCCGGGGTGTCTCTTCACCCACTGGCTCACATTATAAACCTTCCTTTCAACCACGATCCACTGATCTCCAAACTTGGTGTGTTTCTGCACCTCCTCCCAGGTGTAAGTGCTGAACCTCCCATTGGTTTCGGTGATCCGGTCCGTCTGCTGTCCTCCGCCGCCCATCGCTGATCAAACTCTGACTGCTGCTTACTGTGCACTGTAACACCTTCAAGCACCGTAACCAAAAAATAACAGTTTAATATGAACATTTGTGCAGGTGCTCCGTCTAAGAACAGTTCGACTGACTTGGTAAAACATGCAACAGTGTAATTTAATGTTCACTTCAGCTCAATTTAATGCAAAAAAAATATCCACACTGTACAATTTTAGTCAGGTAATCAAAAAAGTCCAGTCTAAATCCATTTTTATTCAGGTCTACATTGTTGCAGAAACTGAAAAGCTGTCTAGATAGGCAGCTCACTAGGTTATGAGACAGCCTATTGTTCATGGCCGTTTGATTTCCACGCTGTAAAATGTTTTGTCAGGCAGTGTTACTACATAATTAATTACTGTAATTGAGTTGCTTTTCCCTTGAAAAAGTAAAGTAAGGGATTACTACATTTTTCAGTAATTTAATTACAGTTACGTCTGATGCAAATGCATTAAATACTGTATACTATACAACAATTCTATATAAAGCAATATTGATTTAACATCAAAATGTAATGTTAAAATATATGTTTTTGATGTAACCTTCTAGTCAGTTCAAGAATAATTTAAGCAACTGAATGAGACAATGGATGCTCTCATAATCTCATTATTATGCATAAAACACCCGAAGGGTCGTGCTGAAATACACGTCACGTATCAAATGATTACTTCCTTATTTTGCGATCGTCGTTTTTTTTTTTTTTTTTTTTACCACTTTGCATGACAAAGAATGAAAGCACTACAAAAAAAAACAGCACTAGATTCTTCAGAACTGCCAACTAGGACATTACAAATGAATAAACCGTTCAATATGACGTTGAACGCTGCACAAAATCATTCTTTCTCTTCAAAAAAATTACTTTGATAAACTACTGATTTCAATTCATGTGCATCCGTTGTTAAATAACATGAGCAGAAAGAATAAAGTAGCCTACAGCGAGTTTAAACTGTCAATCATTTACTCACCTTCTCAGCAGGCACTTTGATCACACACTCATTTAGTTTGTGTGAGAACGAGAAAGAGAAGCATCACTTTTTCATCCCTTGTACTTCTGTTGAATTCCGAACAGATCATTCGAGCGCCAGCGGCCAATCAGCGCGCAGACTCAGCGCCAGTCTCGCGCACCATCAGCCAATAGGAGGAAGAGAGAGAACTTTGGAAGGGTGGGGAGAGCCTGGAGATAAAGAAGAGTTACTCAGGTTCGAGTACCACATCGGCCAAGTGCAGTCATGCTGTGACAATGCCTGCGGGTTTAACAGACATATCATGTAAAAGTTCTGCATTACAAGCATGTTCATTGTTTATAAGCTTCTTATCTAAACAATTACAGGGCAAAAGCAAATACCTCATCAAATAATGTGTAATAATACAGTGATATAATTTGGAATGAACGAGATAATAGTACATTTTGTATTTTACACTAAAATACTGAAAAAAAGACAATAACATATACATTATCTATATTCTGATATAGCCTATTTAAAAAAGAACTGTAATATAGTTTTGTCTGTGTGGATAACGCTTTGCCTATGTCTCATTAAGAGTTTTGATTAATTTAAAATAATTTCAATTTAAAGCATCATGATTGTATCTGTTAATTATCAATACAGCTCTTACATAATATATACAGTCACCAAAATGCCCTCTGTAATGCCCCAAACCGGCTGTCAGTGGTTGCAATATGAATTCTCAATACAGATATTAAGTACAGTTCCAGCCTTTTACATGTTAAGACTCCTTTACTAAAGTTTCTTTGAATAAATAGGCACAGATTAGTGACTGATCAGACTGTTAAAACATTTCAAATGCGAAAAAAAAGAAGAAGAACTTTGGACTTTTCCATGCAAAGAAAACACCACAGACTTCTTCTGAACCTGCGTTTATCTAGAGCTGCATTTTACCATCCTTAATTTGTATCATGGCTTTAAAAGTTGTATTAACATCTATGAAAAGATTCTTCATTGTCAAGCATTTATTCTCTGATAATGCTCATGATAAAATAAGATAAGATAATTAGATGCTCATAAATGCTCAATTAAATGCAGGTACAGAGACTCATAAAAGGACATTTTGCAAATGCAGCAAAAAAAATTAATTAAATTAAATTACAATTTGGGAAATTACTTTCCCTTTAATTCACAATTTCTTTCACAAAATTTTGGCACACCTTAACATTTTTCAAAATTAGAAAGAAAAGTCTCTATATACCAGTAAAAATGTATTTTAAGTAGTTTAGGGTATATCTTTACATTTAAATATTTCCAGTCCATTCAATAAACAGGCATAATGTATACGGTATACATTATGCCTGTTATTGCATGGATAGGAAATATTGGAAATATGCAGGCGATACATAATGTCATCTTGACCTTAAAGGTTTCAAATGTGCTCAAATGTGCCATAACCTTTGGCCTACATCATGGTTGTCGGGGCAAGACACATTATAAACTTTATAAATTTGGATGAATGCATTTAAATTAGGTGACACGCCTTTAGTAATCCTAATCCCAGACAGCAACATAGTGTCGTCCCAGATCCGGCCCACATCTGGAACCATAGACTGTCTGGAACATGCATGTGGATTCCACACGTCCCGGAAGTGGGTGGGATGGGCCGACACTATGTTGCTGGCTCTTGATTAAGGACTTCTTTCTAATTTTTAAAACGTGGTTTAGCCTAGACATTGTTGTTCCTAAATGCAATCATGCAGAAAACCAGTTGTAATGGCTGGCCTACAATCATAAAGTTATGCAGGCAGATGGAAGATGCAGACATTTGATAGGCCTACTATTGTTTACTTTTAGGACGTGTTTGTCCACTTCAAACATTACTGAATCAAATGTTTTGAGTAGTTTACATAAAAGTGTCAAGGAAGCAAAACTTCCAAAGGATGGATAAATCAGGAACTAGTTTGCAGCTCCGATGAGAAATCACTGTTGTCGAAAACTTACATTGTCCTCTGTTCACTAAAGAAAGCTTGTAAGATCAAAACATGAGTAAATAAAGTGGATAAACGTTACAAAAACCTGAACCTTGCGAAGTCCCACCGATTAATAAAATACCAGTGTTTAAAGTCGGTAAAGTTGCGATAGTCTTTTATTCCCCATATCCGAATGAAATGGCTTCTCGAACAAGAACAATTGTAAGGCGGGACTTGATTTTGCCCATCGGGAATTGATTGGATGGTTTGATGGTTGTGGTTTGCTATTGGTCAATCTCATGTGAGTGACAGTTTGTCCCGCATTCATCATCAGAGAAGAGAAGAGATGAAGACGAGGAAAGTTAGCGGCTAACTACTTAGCCTATGAGGCCACGTGAATTAAAAAATGAATGATACATTTTGCATCTGAAGTCTTCATTTATTAATAGCCTATATTAAACATGCGATAAAATGATAAATCATTTAGAATAAATACTGCAATATTCCATAAAAAAACAAACAAGAACTGTCCGTTTTGATTCCATGACTGTAATGATGGCAGAAAATGGACCATTTAATAACTGAAGAATTTAAAATATTTGGTTGTGCATTAATTAGAAAAGGAATGAGGAAACTTCAAAAGAATCTCAAGCATAATAAAAAAATAATATTGACTGATCTCTGACCAATGAATACCCGATGGCAACGCTCACCCTCAGGTTCACAGGGTCTATGACATGAAGTGGCCACTAGGGGGGGTGTGCTGCTCTGACACCGTGGAACATCAAGGCTGAACTTTGATGCATTACATCAACACTTCAGCAGAAAAACACCTATATAGGGCACAGCGTGATTCAGGCACTTATCAGCATGTGCAACACCACAAATCATAATTTGAAGACGCTATACTCTATAAAAGTACTCTGTATAATAGGACGTTTGGTAAGACTAATAACTTCATCAATAACCCAATAACATTATATAATGCTTTGCAGATCAATAGTTCATAGTACTGTATCCTATATTACATTTTGAACAGCCTATATGTATGACATGAACAGGGTACAAGCCGGTCCATTGAGTGGACTTCATTCAGATATCCTGTAGTTTTGAATGTTCATTCCAGAGAAGAACAGCTGAGAGTGAATCATCTCACTAAAATTAGCAGTTTGTTCAGCTTAGTTCTGTCCTCACTGTGCAATACATTTATTTATTTATTTTTGTGAAGATATTATGCAATTATGCACATCCTGAGCAGGACAGAAATTTGTTTCTGATGATTTACTGACACCAACAGTTTAAAAAATAAATAAAAATACACTCGTTTTCCTTTCTCTCCACGAAGGATTTTCTTTGACTTTTCTTTGTTTTACTTCCATTAATTATAATATTTTTCTTAATTTTTTTCTTTTTCAAAAAATTCCAATTTAATTTATGCTTACATGTCAATCAATATATGTAACATATTTATAAATATGTATTTTAATATTTTTAATAGATTTTAAATATGAATGCAGGCTAGTTAGTTTAAACCCCTTAATATAATTTTTTCTAAAAATAGAAAAAAAAAATCCAATCACGTTTACAATAAATATACGCATGTTAAATATAGGCTATTAATAAATGATTAACAATCGTCTAACGTTTTTCTTTAATATCATTTTTTTTTTATCAGGCTCCTATGTTTCTACCTAAGTGCCGACATTTCTGAATGTGCTGATGCTGGGATTTAGTGAGTTTGAGGAGAGCATTCACTCAATATTATTATCTCATTTTTGACATATGTGGCTTTTAGAGGCTTTTGCATCGGATGTCTTCAAATGTATTTAATAAATATTTTATACATTTAAAAAAAAAATTATAAATACGTTTCTCTATTGCATAACGTGAACTTGGAAGAGAGGAATTTGACCGCCTCTCTGTCCCCCCCGGAACACGTGACAATCGTGTGTAACTCGCGTCGCATGTCCCTGTTTTGGTTGCTAGGGGAGAGAGAGAGACGGTTCATGGCAACGCTTTATGCTGAACTCCACACACACACACACACACACACACGAGAGAGAGAGAGAGAGAGAGGAAGAAACGCGAGAACGGCGTTGATCGTTGGAAAGAAATAGGCTAGAGAAATCGAGTCTAGCGCTTCTGGAAACTTTAATCATCTTGACATCTCCCAGAGGATTTTTGTCTGATTTAGGACCACGCAAACCGGAGTTACAGTTGGACATCATCGGTTCGGTTCACATTGCCGCCGGCCAGGTCACATCAGCGAGTGAACGAGACCGGGATCCACAGACCGGGCGGCCGGGACAAGAGCTGCGTGTGTCGGCAGAGAGAGGCTCAGCATCAGCCTTCACACAATCAAAACTGACAGACTGAAACTGAAAGTTTGTGACTGTAATGTGAGTCATTTGATGCTTTTAACAAACAATATATATTACAATAAATAAATAAATAAATAAATCAATTAACTATGAAAACGGGACGTAATATTGGCAGCTACTTTGACACTCATCTGTTAACTTCTGAGTTCACATTTCAGAGACAAAATTAAGCTTGATTCCTCTTACAGTTATACTTATTTTTACAACTACTACTACTACTACTATTATTACTATTACTATTATTATCATAATCTGTTTGATAGCATGTAATTATAAAATATTTGAAGCAATCCACACACACACACACACACACACACACACACACACTCAGAATGCATCCTTGCTGGTGTCACTGCCGTGCTTGCTGACGTTGGAGCTCATTGTACTGGGACTGAGGGGAAGCCGCCTGTAGTCAGAGCACCATGTGTCGCTGTGCTGGCTCTGTCACTGCCGGGTCAATCCTACTGAGTGAAACTGACACGGGGAGGGGGGGCCAGCCCCACAGACCGCCTCACCCTCTTACCCCGTCCTGAAACACACTCTCACCACACACACGGACAAACGCCGGGCTAGCCGGCTGAGGGTATGGGCAACTCGTCCCGAAAAGAGGCCGAGGACGAAGGAGGAGAGGAAAAGGAGAAGAAGGTTAAAGAGAATGGAGATGAAGAAGAGGAGGAGGAGGAGGAAGAAGAAGAGGAGGTCGTGGAGGACGAGGAGCTGCCTCTCGGAGTTGACGAGCTCTTGGCGAGCGGAGATCCCGTTTTGGACTTGAGCTACTACAAGTTTCGTCGACTTCCTCGTCAAGTCCTGGATCTGGAGTACCTGGAGAAGCTCTACGTCTGTGGAAACCGTCTCCGCGACGTCCCTAAGCGCATCACGCGGCTGCAGGGTTTGCGAACCCTGGCACTAGACTTCAATAAGATCGAAGACGTTCCCCTCTCTGTGTGCAAGCTGACCAATCTCACGTGTCTTTACCTGGGAAGCAACCGGCTGATGAGCCTCCCGCCGGAAGTGAGGAACTTGCAGAACTTGCGTTGCCTCTGGGTGGAGAGCAACTACTTCCAGCAATTCCCCAAGCAGTTGTACGACCTTCCCAATCTACGCTCCCTGCAGATTGGGGACAACCGTATGCGCACCCTTCCCTCGGACCTATGCCGAATGGAGGCCCTAAGAGGACTTTGGTTGTACGGAAACCGCTTTTCCGAGTTTCCGCGAGTGCTCCTCAAAATGGAGCAGCTGGAGATTCTGGACATGGACCGCAATAAGATATCAGAGTTCCCAAACTTGCATCATCTTCCTGCGCTGCGTCTCTTCTCCTACGACCACAACCCTGTGAAGGAACCTCCACGCGTAGGGAAGGAGGTGCTAATCGTCGGGGAGGGGGCTGAGGAGGTCTTGCAGGCTAGAGAGAGAAGGAAAGAGGCGAAAGAACGTGCCGAGAAAGAAGCAGAGGAGGCGGCGGCCGCTGCGGAGGCGGCCGCCAATCCAGTCATTCACGGGATACTCAAGAAACTCAGAATGAGCTCCGCCCTAAACTTGGCAGTTGCTAAGGAGAAAGAAACAAATGGGTCGGTTCCATCAACAGCAGCGGATGAGGATGGACTACAAGATAACGAGAAAGGGGCGGAGCCTGAGAGACAAAGTGTGGCGTTTAATGAGGCAGAGCTTGGGTATGACGATGACGGATTGGAGTATGAAAGGGAGGAGCTAATCTACGAGGGGGAGGGGTATGAAGGCTACGAGGGGGCGGAGTTAGAGTATGAGAGAGGCGAAATGGATTATGAATATGAAGAGGAGGAGCAAGAACAAAATTGATACTTGCACCTCTTCAATGGGTCATGGTAGTCTACTTATTAAAGCTGAAGTGTGTCTGCAAACAGAAATGCAGTTTAAGCAGCCAGTTTTTGCAATTCTGTGGTGAAGATGCCTCACACTTTTCTCATCTGAAGTATTACTGCAAGGGTTGCAGGTTCAATCCCTAGGATGAACTGGAGAGGAACTAATTGGGGCCCTGATAATGGCACTTAAGTTACCCCAGAATGCTTTATGGGGTAAAGAAAGCGACTGCAAGTCGCTCTAATAAAAAAGCATCTGCTAACATTAACATAAACATTACATTGATGTTATTGATTGGAAAGTCGAAGGATATGTTGAGTTTTAAAAGAATAGTTCATCCAAAAAATGAGTATTCTGCCATCATTTACTCATCCTTGTGTCCTTCAAAACCTGTATGACTTTCTTTCTTTTGTGAAAAACAAAAGAGGATATTTCACTTCCTCTCAATTTGGCAGAGTATCAGTAACACAGTTTCTCAAATGCAGCTAAATATAGCATCACTTAAGACCCTGTGAATTAACTTTTTGCAAATACGCAACAGTTTTTTCCACACAAGTACAAGTGAGTGTTGCTATTATTAGAAGGCATTATTGTTGACCAGACCATTGCTGCAATCCTCAAAACACAGGACTCTCTTCAATAATTACAGGGTTTAAGACTTATGTGATTTGCAAAAATCAACTGTGAAGACCCGTGAAACTGCACAACTTGCGTCAAAACTACATTACTGTGTGCTGTGTATTTCTAATTAAGAGCAGGACTCAGATATTTTTTGTTTGTGAGTGTGTGTAAGTGTGTCTGGAACTCTACCCTGACACGAGTGTACTGTTTATAAGAAACTTGATGCTGCAATTGCAGCGATGTGTGTTGGTGAAACCAAATATTCTCTTATTAAATAACCAATGAGTTTGTCAAACATGTTTCAATGATTCATGTCTAGTCGGACTTTGATGCCAGCCCTGACTAGGACTGTGCAATAAAGCTAAACTTTTTCAATATACTGTGTATATATATATATATATATATAGCCTATATATATGACAATACTTGATTTATCCAAAATAGATTCAAATGTTCAATGTCAACACTAAAACAAAGTAAAAATCTAGTTAAAAATAAACAGGGCATGTTTTCCAAATTAGGCAGGATTTTTGCCAAATTTCGCAAAAAATGACGTCAATTTTTACTAAAAACATAATATAATGCAAATTAATAGTTGAATACATTTTTGGAAGTAGACTTTGGAATCGATTCATTGAAAGTGATTCAGAGAAATAGATCAAAATGAATAAAATCCAGAAAAAAGAAGAAAAAAAACAGGAATAATTATTCACCAGGAATAATCCCACGCTAAAGTTTTTAGAAGGCCAATTAAGTTTCTGAATTGAGATAGTTTCCTCTAAGAATCCTAGCTGTCTGGCGGTGGAGCAGAGC
Organism: Leuciscus leuciscus; assembly: GCF_965113295.1. Lineage (NCBI taxonomy): Eukaryota > Metazoa > Chordata > Actinopteri > Cypriniformes > Leuciscidae > Leuciscus > Leuciscus leuciscus. Next base: position 27,008,816 of record NC_138724.1, on the reverse strand, counting down.
TGACATGATCTGAGACAGATGGGAAGAGCTAGCCAAGCTAGCACTAGTAGAAGTAAACGTTCTCTCTCTTCTTATGCTTGAAGGACTCGATGTGCGAAAGTCAGAGGAGAGGCGTGCAGACTGAAGAGAAACATCAGGGACAGAATAGTAGGGGGGGTGCGCTCCATAAAAGGCCTGGGTCGTTAGTCAGTGATGTTTTGGGAGAAAGACTGAGAGAGAGAGAGCAGCACTTAATGTGTAAATGATGAGATCCCAGAACAAAGACAGTAACAGATCCAGCAGGTTTGTGGGTTGGGTGATGGTATAAAAATGAAAATAGTGTTTAACACCAAATTAACACTGCGAGCGAGCTGTGTGACAATGCAAAGCAAAGTAGATCACTCCAGCAAGGTCTCTTCACTGCAAGAAGATGTAGAGAGTTTTATTGATGGGCAATCTTGGAGAGGATTTTGAAAGAATAACAACTTGTGTCTTGTTTCAAGACATTCACCACACAAAACTCCTGTTTAAATTCGTAAAAATTAATCTTTTGTGTCAAACTTTCTCAAAAATCTTTGTTCCAAAGCATGCAAGTGAGAAAGAAGAATTAATAGAGGTCATCTGTAGAAATCACGGCCCTCTAATTTGCATGTTCCTCATTTGTTCATTCTTTCCCTCTCCGATACTCTATTCCAGTCACATCTGCCAACTCTCTTATTCTAGTCAAGAAGTGTGTTTTCATTGCTCTTTCCTCCTCCTTCCCCTTTTCTTCCTTCATCCATCATCGTGCTGTTTAAACTCTCTCTCCATCTCCTGTCACTTCTCATCTCTCCCTGAAAGAGTGTCGTATCCCATCTGTTAAAATATTTACGTAACGCTATGAGCCTGTCATTATTGCTGCGAAAAATCTGAAACAAGTGTTTTGGCACAACCTGTGACGGGAAGTGGAGAAAAACCGTGTCTCCGCCCAGAATCCACTCCAGAATCAACACAACCCATCACGTATTAGCAAATGTGCATGGCTTAGGTGTCTTAAAAAAACAGCCAGTTTTCAATTGGCAAAAACCTTTTTATCCAAATCGGCCAACAAAATACCAACAGTATATTATATGATGTAGGTCATATACTTTGAGCAAGGCCAGAAGACTCAAGGCTGGCAGATCAAAATAAAGGAATGTCTTTGCGAAGTGAAACTTGGCTGTTTCAAAGACACCTAAAACCATTTGATGGGGATGGGTTGTGTTGATTCTTTCAGCTGTGGAAGACATTGAACAAATGATCAAAAAGTGATTTGATGGTTGCTGAAGTGTTGCAATTTTGGTACTTCAAGGTAACTTCGTTAAAACTTACCATTTGAGGTATTTACTAACAAAGAATGACCATCAGTATCCATTTGTTTAGTTCAAGCCTCTACTTATAACGATTGAGAATACTATTTCAACAGCCGTTTATGAGCACTATGTATTCATATCACACGTTTAACTCGCTTTTAAGAAATTCACACTGTACACTACAGTCCACAGGCTCACGGCGTCCCAGACGCCAATATTTGAATGATTCATAAAAGATGAATCACTGTGTGGCAATCTGAGATTTCGGTATAGAGGATAAAAGTTAGGATCATTATTTTTCAGTAGTATTACTGAATGTACATTAGAACAGTTTGTTATTTGCTTTTGGCATTTGGTAGAACATTTGGTCCCGGAAACAGATCCAATGTCAGCGGATTACAATTGCTCAAACTTTGGGTTGGTTGATTCGAACAAACCCTTAATCAAAAGTAGACTTTTTTTTTGCTTAACTTGTGCTTCTATGTTTGTGTTACGAACATGATTGATGCCTCAAAGTTGCTTGGCAGACAAAAAAACAATTTGAAAACAAAAAATTAACATTAGCGCAGAACATGTCTAATAATCTCTCATCTCAAAAGATTTGATTTCTTATTATATGACATCTTTAAAGGCATACTGTAAGTCTGGCTCTGAGATTTTGGCATAGCCGTTAGTCCTGGATTCTCAGGCGCCAAGTATCGAGTATCTGTGGAGCGGCGGAGAGCTCTGACACAGTCCAGGCCTGAGGAGAAGAACATAGTCTCTGTGCTTAATCATTTAGCAGCTTACTGCTAGTTTACGTTAACGCCATTCTCCCAAGGTCAGCCGCATAGCAAGCCGTGAATGAGCACCGGACTGCCTCTGCGGCGCTTGAAACTTCATACCCTTGTTACAGGCACTCACAGTAATATCTCTGTCACTGCCAGATCTCAGCAGAAGTCATCCTGTGTCTGAAATGTAATCCGAGCCATTGTGACAGCGTGTCAGCACATGAGAGGAGGGGCCATCATGGTCCAGCGAGGAGGATTTTGCTCCTAAGTAGGGCATGTTTGCAAGTTGGTGGGTTTTGCACTGTAAGCCATTAAAAGTGGAGATGCAAGGCTAGGAAACCACAGTGTGAGAACTAGATTTTCAGATTTACTTAAGAAAATGTGTGCGCTTATTGCCTGAATGTTCTGGGTGGTTGCTAGGGTGTTGCTATGTGGTCGTTACTGCATTGCTAAGGTGTTATACGTGGTTGCTTAAAGGATTAGTTCACTTTCAAAAAAATGTTTGCTGATAATTTACTCACCCCGGTGTCATCCAAGATGTCCATGTCTTTCTTTCTTCAGTCGAAAAGAAATTAAGATTTTTGAGGAAAACATTCCAGGATTTCTCTCCATATAATGGACTTCAATGGCAACCAACGGTTTGAAGGTTCAAATGTCCGTCTCAATGCAGCTTCAAAGTCTCTACACGATCCCAGTCGAGAAATAAGGGTCTTATCTAGCGAAACGATCGGTCATTTTCACAAAAAAAAAAAAAAAAAAAACTTTTTAACCACAAATGCCATCTCTGAGATGTGCCACGTATTGCGTCATCACGTTGGAAAGGTCACGCATCACGTCATCTATCTAAGTTATTTGTCTGTTTACTCCGGTTCAAAAAGGCAGGGAAGGGCGAAAAATGTCATCTCATTTTCTCCTCCAACTTCAAAATCGTCCAACATCTTTGTTTTAATTTATTATTATTTATTTTTTTAGTGACCTTTCCAACGTGATGACGTAATACATGGCACATCTCAGGCATTTGTGTTTAAAAAGTATATATATATATTTAATTTATTTATATATTTTTTTAGAAAATGACCAATCGTTTCGCTAGATGAGACCCTCATTTCTCGACTGGGATCGTGTCGAGACTTTGAAGCTGCAATGAGACGGACATTTGAACCTTCTTTGAGCATTGGTATAGTTGGTTGCCATTGATTGAAGTCCATTATATGGAGAAAAATCCTGGAATGTTTTCCTCAAAAACCTTAATTTCTTTTCGACTGAAGAAAGAAAGACATGGATATCTTGGATGACATCGGGATGAGTAAATCATCAGCAAAAAATGTTTTGACAGTGAACTAATTCTTTAATGGCCCACCTTGAAGTCTATGATATTTTGGTCTCTAGATATGAGTTTTGTTTTCCAACCATTTTATTTTCTACCATGCAAATTTGAGGTTTCCTCTACGTCCATACAGTGTAAATGGTTCAGCAAATGTCAATTAGTGTTTAATACTAATATTTAGCGGTTTGTTCAAATCACTAAACTGAAGTATGAATGATAATAACTTTTTGAATTAAATTGACTGCTAATGCTCAAACAGCTCAATTTGCTGCCAAACAGCAACACATCAGCAACCGTCAAACAACTTACAACCACTTTAGTCACTTTTCAATGTTTACATTAAGCTCAAGCTAAAAAGACCAATCCCTATTCTCCCTTTCTTATGAGGATTATTAAGGATAATGAACGATCTGCCTGCGTGGGAGAGTGAACATTGGCCCTGAGATGAGAGAGAGAGGCTTAGACACAGGCAAACAACAACCTGAGCGGGGACCATAACTGTGCCCATATGCTAGCTACTGAGCTTTCAGTTGGTGCCACTCCTCTCTCAGCATGGCTAAGGGCTTGTGTACATAAGTCGTGCATACAGTACATGTGTGTATCGGGTGTATCTATCTCAATCTGCTGACCAGGTTTTTGCATGTGAGAAACATTCCTGTTCTTGCAGAAATCAGAAATGATTTTGTTGCACATCACTTTTTTAAATGACTTGCTGTCAAAATGATTGCTGATTTTAATTATTCTCGGCTCAATGCATTCAAAACAGTGTGTATCCAAAAGTTGTCATCAGCTGGTTGCTATGCAGTTTTTAAGGGTTATTAAGAGTGTGTTTTAGCATATTGATATGCGGTTGTTTGTGTTCTAGGTGGTTGTTGTTGCTTATAGGTCCAATCAAACGTGGAACCCCTTTTCAATGTTTTATTGTCTTCCAGGGGGAAAAAAATGGAAAACTTAATTGCTAAAATAATCTCCTCAGTGTTTTGACAGTCACTAAATTAAATACTTATGTATTAGTATGATCAATAGTTTTAATGATGCTTATAAACACCTCTTAATATATAAGCAGTATAATTTTGTCTGAAAATGTCAAGTAGAAATGATCAGGCTATTTCGTTTAAACCAATATTTCAGATTTATTGTGAAGCCAGGGCATTATATCCACTAAGATTATACCTGTGTGAAAGAGAGAGACAGAGGATGTTATTAACAAGTGTTCAGCTGTACGTGAATGACAGATGTACATGTGTTGATGTGTACCTATCCGTGTCTCGTCCACTGTATCCGCTCTCTCTGTGTCTCTGTATGCCACCTCTCATCCAGTCTGATCTCTGCTGCTCCACTGATGATTTGTCGCAAAACCTGCAACATTTATAAGGATGAAAAGAAACCTTATTTAAAACAACCAGGACACACTCATACCCTCAGCATCCAATCAGAATACACTTGTCCCCCCAGCAACCAATCAGAACACATTCATTCCCCCAGCAACCAATCAGAACACATTCATTCCCTCAGAAACCAATCAGAACACATTCAATCCCTCAGAAACCAATCAGAACACACTCATTCCCCCAGCAACCAATCAGAGCACACGCAACCCTCTGGTTTGAAAGAATAGTTCACAATTTCATGCAGTAGTTGCCGCTGTCTACAGGGCACAGACAGTCAGTTTAAATAAATGAGCAATCAGTTTTGCCAGTCAAGTACCAGGAACACACACAGAGACAGACATGACTCACTTGCTTTGGTAGTGTGTGAGGAAGTGTTGCGGGTCGGCTGGTGCATGTGAGAGGCTTGTGATGTTGGGGGCGTTCAGGACGAATCCTGATGAGCCCTGTAGAATACAGAACAGACAGTGCACAAAACCATTGTAGAAATCCCTCTCAAAGCGGCAGCAGCAGCAGCACAACAAAATATATTCGATTTCCAATCATCTTTTGAGTGGATGACTATTGTTGTTGAGGTGAGACGTGTTATCTTTTTGAGTGCTTTTGTGACATTAAATCGGAACTGGCACATAACACACTTCAAAACAGCTTTTCTTGAAGAACACATTTTGCTCAGTCTTTTTTTTTACTTGTTGTAAGACAAATTAATTGACAGATAAAGGAACATAATTTACAGATTTTCATCACTCTACTGTCATTCCAAACCTATAAGACTTTCTTTTCTCATATGTTAAGACAGAATGTTTACATTCTAGAATAAAATGGTATAGTGTCCAGGGACTGTCAAGGCCAGACGGCATCATAAAAGTGGCCCATGTGACTCCAGCACCATGCTTAGCATTCCCACACCTTTTAACCGATGAATTTAAATGATTTCACCATGAGATTTGCAGTCGTTCAAAATGAACATAACTAGAAATGTTTATTGCCGATAGATGAAACTATCCATGATTTCAATTTTGAGATTCCCTGCTATGACTGTCAGAGCCCTGCATAACACAAGTTGTCTGGTGACGTGACCTGATGTGGTATATATATGAATGTACTCAAATATGGATACGATTTGAAAGCTGCAGAGGAGGAAAAGATCGACAGAAAGTAATATGGGTTTGAAACAAGGGTGAGTAAATGATGACAGAATTGACATTTCTAGGGTGAACTATGTCGTGCAAAGGTTCTTCATTAAAAAGTACATTGGTTGTTCATTTAAATATATTTAAACCGTCATAGACAAACAAATTTAGAGGGCTAAATATATCACTTTTATTTACCGTCGGCCCAATGGACAATCTAGTTAGAGCAGGTCTAGTCTTCTGTCTGCCGTCCTCACTAAAGCCACCCTGCAGAGAGGCCTGTGGGCAGAACATACAAACCCTCTTGGTCAGAGAACTTGATGTCGTCTTAATAGAATAGTTTATCTAAAGAGTGAAAGAGAGGTACTCACTGAACCGGTCAGAGGTCTCTGGGTGTCTCTTGTATATCCAGTTTCTCGAAGTGCATGTGAGGCAAGTTTTGGTAATGCTTCACTGCCCTGGTACACACACACACACACACACACTCAATTAGATAGGCTTCAAACCTATTCAGCTGACGCACACTATAAAAATCACATGAATGTGATGATGTTGATGGAGGAAGTAATAGCAGAGAATGAGAGAAACAGAGAGACCACCTGTAGGAAAGATCCGGGCAGGAAGTCTGTCCTCGTCACACTTTCCTGTATCCTGCGAGCGTCGTCCTGACAACCATCATCACCCAATCAAAGCAGAGAGTCAGTGTAACAATGGAAAAAGGATTTGATTATGTGACACTCATGAATACCACATTAGGAATTATGGATGCGTGCAGTTAAAAAAACGTCTTGACAGTGACTTTGCCAACAGAATGATGAACTGACACACACACACACACACACACACACACACACACACACACACACACACACACACACACACACACACACACACACACACACACACACACACACACACACACACACACACACACCATGTTAATGTGTTGAGGGAGGAAGGTGTTTGGCTGTAGATTGGATCCCTCAGTGTATCCACTCTCTTCTATGGGTCCAACTAAAACACAAACACAGTCATCAAGAACTTTTGAATCTACAAAGAACCAAGTTAAGAAACCCATTTTTTTTAAACCACACTACTTACCCAAAACTCTGAGGCGGTGAGGATTGTAAGTTCCTTTATATTCAGTCTGACGGGACACTGCTCTCTGAGAGAGGGAGAGAGAGAGAGAGAGGGAGAGAGAGAGAGAGAGAGAGAGAGAGAGAGAGAGAAAGTCAAAGAACAATGAGGCCAGGGTGAAGTGACATGGCACGGTGCCCTTGAAACCTGCTGCATTTCTATGTGTGTGTCTTTGGCTCTCACAGCTTTTGGCTGAGTTTGGAGCTGCAAATATCCACTCTCTCTGCGTCTGGACCCCGAGCAGGCCAAAGACTCCGTCCCGTCGGGCAGAGCCAGACGCTGGTAATGACGCTTCGATTGAGACTCAAAACTGTCCAACAGTGAGAGACTAAGAGAGAAGAAAAAGGCAAAAAGTGTTTGTCTAAAAATGATTTAGTGAGGTGCAAAAAGGTTTTGGAGTGCAAGTGCAATTTCGCGCACACACACACACACACACACACACACACACACACACACACACACACACACACACACACACACACACACACACACACACACACACACACACACACACACACACACACACACACACACACACACACACACACAATCTGGGCCATACCCAAACTGTGGATTATCATAGCGGTCCAGGGTGGAGCTGTAGTACAGAGCAGGACGGTGGTTGGCAGAGTAACCTGTCCCAAAATGATGGCCTAGACGTGGCTGGAATAACTCCTTACCTGGATAAAAGAGGACACGACTCACGACAGATTCAACATCTTGTATTCTACAGCACAGATAAATCTTACAGGATATCTACAGTGGAACTAATGGGTTTACACGACACCGTTTTCAACTAAAAACGAAAAATCTTTATATGCGTTTTGGCCGTTTATTTACACGACAACAGTATTTTGGGGGCCTAAAAAAGCAAAATTTTGAAAAAGGGTTTCAAAGTGCAATTTTCAATTGACGAAACAGTTACGTCATTACGTGTGCAGTCTATAGGTGCGTAAGTGTTTCTTTACAAAGTGACATTGCCACCTACTGGCCTGGCATGAATAATACAGCGTTTTTAATGGCATGTACGGGATCGTTTTTATTTCACAAAAAACACAAAGGAAAAACGTTTCAGTCTTTAATACATCGTTGTCGTTTAAACATACCCTAAGGATGCACCAATATAGATATTTTGGCCAATAATTATTTTTATAACTGATATGTCAAATCTACACTAGAGTTTCTTTTTTTAATTAAGGTATAATTTAGGTCACTAAAATGTTTTATTTTCTCACCCATGTCGTTCCAAACCTGTATTTTCCTGCAGCATACAAATGTAGATGTTTTGAAGAATCAGAGCTTTTTATGCCATATATGTATCATAAAAGTAATCTGTATGACATATACATTATTTATATTCACTGAGATAATTATTCACTTGGTCCAGGTTTGATGTTTAAGACTTTGATGTTTCCACAAAAAAAACAAAAACAAAAAAACATACAAGTCTGAAACAACGTTAAAGTGAGGAAAATAATAATAAAAATTTACTTGAACTATTCTTGCTCAGATCTAGAGTTGTTTTTAAGTAAGGAATCAAAACATTATAATGTGCGGTAGAAAAGATGGATGGCTGTTTATATTTCAAAATGTGGCATAGAAAGAAGTCTATTGTTTCAAATTGGAAAAATGTGACCTGATATAATCTGGCTTCAGAAGCAGTATAAACAGACCAATGTCCATAATCATATGTAAACACACAAAGTATAGTTAGACTGAATCTAAGGTTTACTGTGTTGTGTGTTATCACCATAAGACTGTCTGAAGGAGGTGCAGTATTGGTCGAGGCCAGTGTTAGTGGGACGCCCCTCTGGTCTGGCCGTCCCATGCGAAGGCTTGACAGCACCCAATGGTCCAACCATCTGTAAACTCTGACTATAACCCAACACAATACACCACTGCACAAACACACTATGATAAATGTATGGTTGACATGTGTCTTATTTTAAATACCATACTGGAAGAATTACTCTGATGTACATTGTCCAGTACAGGCTATGACTGAAGTCACATTAACACTAACCTTTAGATAAAACATTTACAATATCAGGCTAAAGATTTCATCACCTTGAAAATTGACCATGGTTTTACAACAACAACAACAACAACAACAACAACAACAACAGAAGAAAAAAAGAAAAAGAAAATTTGGTTATTAGTTAAACCATGGTAACCACACATTAACCATGGCTTTGCTACACTAACCATAGTTTGTAGTAAAACTGTGCAAAAAACAAAACAAAAAAACATGGTTACTACACTTTTACTACAATAAAAGTAAACCATGGTTAATTTTCGTAAGGATATCAACTTTTATTTACCTATTTATCTTAATGGCGTCATTTAAATGCGCACTTGATGGGTATTATTTTAATCATGAAACAATAACTACTGATATTATATATGTTTTTGCATTATTTAAATAACTTAACACTTAATAAAACGGTTCGTCCGTTACCTGTCGCCTCTCCGTGAAGTAAACATACCTGTGCGTGCCGTCGCTCTTTTATCCTCGCGCTCGTTACCAGGTAACCGTTACCTGGACAATCACAGGCGAGCTCATCACGTGACACTTGTGTGACAAGCTATGGTGTCAAGACGCGGGAAGGTGAGGTAACGGCTTTACAGTACATTGCACTACCGTTTGTTCAACAGCAAGTTGTTTGAATAATATTCACATTCAATCTTTAGTTGGAGGAGATTAAATAAGAGACAAACTCGAAAGAGGAAAGGGACACTTTCACGGCCTCAGACTGTCCTCAGACAGACTCATCACCACATTAATTTACCAAGCTATTATAGATATACGCTAAAAAGCGTGCACAAATGTATTTTTAATTGTGTGTGCAGTATTCCCAAGAAGAGAAGTTTTGAATAGGATCCTAGTTCACAAAATATTAATAAGAATGATAATTTATTAATCTCAGAAACTTCATTTCGAGTTTAAATTAATTAAAAACAAGACTTACTTTCTGCTCCTAACATAGGCCTACTTAATAATTTAATATTTTTCTTGCCTTTTGAGAATTTACCTGACATATCGGACATTATTGTCACTTTAACAGACTTTTAAGTGCTTCATCAGCACAGATCTTGGTGACTGTCTGTGGATGTATGTGAGCACATGGTGGCGCTGTTGTGCTGTTCAAATAAAGCACTGGCCTGCCATCTGCAGTCTTGTCACTTCACGCCCTTTGTTTCACATCATCATGTTCTATGTCCCATGATGCACATATGTCTTTATGAAATATTCACTGTGTTGAAAGTGTGCTTATTATTATCAGGTCCCAGACACACTCAAGACATACAACTCTGTACAGTCTGTGTGGCCTTGTCCGTGTCACATCTGAGGTTATTTGCATAATCACCACGTGAGTATGGCAATAACACGTCACGGCATTAACATTACTCTCCGCTCTGGAAAGATAAAGTCAAATCCATCATTACGGCAGCTATCAGCACGTTCCCGCTGTCCACCTGTCTCCCACATTAATTCTCTCTCACCTTCACTGAGAGGGCGTCGTCGCTCCCATCTCCCAGCGAACGAAGGCAAAACATTGCTCCTGCAAGGTGGCCTGTCGCTCTCCCGGGCGTTTATTGAGCGGTGCATGTAGGCATGACTGCCCTTGCGAATAACGCCACCGTTGGGTTTGCTCAAGCGGCACGGTGATGTGTCCGTGACCGAAAAACTGTCTCCTTTCTGTAGTCAAGGTAAGTGTTTACCTGCCGGAGGTGATCTCTGGCCCTAATCTACACCTTTAAACTCCAATGCATTTCTGAGTTGACCCAGAATCTTGTCCTCCCCCTTCAGGGTGGTGACCAGCATAACCACCTCAAAAACAGCTTTGCAAAACACTTGCTGGTTGTTTGTCAGGGCTAAATGTGAAGCTCAGAGTTGGGTTCTTGGCATGAAGTGCCATGTTAAATTTCTAATCTATATAAACTTAACATGAAAGGTGTTCTCAACTCATTTTAGGCCCGCAATATGATGCATTTCAAAGTAAAATAAGATGTTCCACTCCATATCAGGGTTGCATTGGTAAACTATATTGGTTAAAGTCCCCCTGTAGTCAAAAATGTTATCCCTTAAAACTCATCTTTGATTTTTTTTTTCCTTGAAAATGAATTTTCTTCATGCCTTAAAATAGCTTGAATGCAACTCTACACCCTTGTCTCATTTAGTATACGCGGTTCTATGAATATGCAAATGAGCCCCGCCTCCACTAATTCACAGCAGCTCAGAGATCCACTCGTTGACGATCACACGTTGATCTGATTGGTTACAAGGTAGTTTGTGACGTGAGAAACACCAGCGATTTCAAACCGTGTTTTTGAGACTGTCTTTGTTTTAATGCAGTTTTAAGGAGAAAATACTCAACAATGGTGTTTAATTATGAATTTACACATGGTTTGTCTTAAAGCACATTAAAAACACCACATAGAGTTATAAACAACATTAAAAGCTTGATTTTCACCACAGGGGGACTTATTATCCAGTGATCTGTGTGGTCTAATTGACAGCAGTCTCAATGTTTTTTTTAATTATTATTAAGAATTACAAAGTGCACAACAAGACTATTAGGAAAAGCATATACATTTTGATTTCATGTTGACTTTAAGTAAACAACCTTTATCTAATTCTTGTGTAATTATAAGGATGCATACTAATTCATATGATCTAATATTATTTGAGAGACTATATTTGAAGAATTTATTGGTTTTATCGCAGGACCATTCAAGTGCAAAAAGCTAAAAAGTGATTAAATATAACATAAAATATATGCTTTCCCTACAGTTCATTCATATTACTGTACTTTTAACCTCACAAATGTTCCTGGACATGTTATTTGTCAACTGTCCAGCTGTATTTACAGACAAGGCCAGTGCTTTGAATTTGCAGCCTCATGCTAATTTGTCCGTCAGTCATATCCGATAAAGTGTCGAGTGCAGGCAGAATGTCACACTCAGACCTGGACAGGAACATTGTGTTCCAATCACTGACCCAGAAGCCATTTACCTTTAACTTGGCTTAGCTGATCTCCTTAGTAAAGACTGGCACGGGTGATTGACATCTGCCACAAATGACCACTGCAACAATCTGTCTTTGACATTTTCAACTAAGAAAAAAAAACGATGGGATGTAAAAACAACACCTCAGGACCAGCAAGATTATTTTCCCTCCTCAGGCCCTCACTCTGTTCCAAAACCTACTGAGATGCCTATAGCGTCAGCATTTTAGGGCGTCATAAGTGTGCAAAGACCTTTCCAAATGGGCCTAATTTTAGCCAAAGACAGAACAGCATGTACCCTTTGTGGAGAAGACAATACCAGGATGCATTACAATTGTATTATATTGCAATTCAATACTGAATAGTATTGATAAAAAAAAAAAAAGTGTTATGTGTGTGTGCTAATTTTTTAATTTTCGCCATTATCTTAGCAACAATTACTGTAATCAATTGCCAAATCTCCCATGTGGAGCCCTGTATTTTGTGACGCACAGAGTTGATGCTTAAGGCTACGTCTACATAAATCCGGATAGACGCTCCACACTAGCGTTTCCCAAGAGTTTCTCATCCACACTGAAACGTCGGAAAATGCTAAATTCACCTTACAGCGCATGCGTAAACCCTCATAAAAGCTCACTGAGATGATACAAACAGAACAAGACTATGGGCCCTATCTTGCACCCAGCGCAATTGACTTTGTATACCGACGCATGTATAATTCCTATTTTGCACCCGCGCACAGCGGACTTTTCCTTCCACAGACGCACGTCGGTAAACTAGGAAATGCATTTGCGCTCCCGGAGGCGGTTCAGCGCAAAGAGGAGGCGTGTTCCGGCGCAAACGTTCCCTGGTGCTATTTTGCAGGTTTAGAAAACAATTCCGCCACTGACCAGGAAAAACCTAGTCTAAAGTCAGTGGCGCGTTGCGCATGTTATTCATAATGCTATTTTAAGGGCGAATGCTTGGCCATAATCAATGTAGCGTGTGCACAACGCGCATACACTTTGCTTATCTCATCTACACACAGACGCAGCAGTTCTAATTTTTAGAAAACCATACATTATTACAAGGAAAAATATTAACACACGAGGGAAATCATTGTTGTGTCCATGAAGATGTGAAAAAATAGGCATAAATATACATTATACATTTACCCAAATTATTATATGCCTGTTTAACCGAAGCTAATTTGGGTGGGTTTCTCCATCCCCATACAATGTCACTTCTCTGTGTTTTACGGCCCTGACGAGAACGTCGGTCTCCTCGGTTGTGAACCGCTCCTGGCGTGCGCCTTGCAAATCCGCCGTTATAATAGCAATCCGCCATGGAACAAGCGCGCCTGCTCTTAAAGGGAATGTGAGATGTCGCTCTGATTGGTTTATTTCACGTTACGCCCAATCCACACCTATAAGTAATGAAGCTACTTCAGACCAACCCATTTTAGATTTGCGTCGGGCGCAAGAGTCATTTATCCCGCCGGTATAATAGCAACAGCGCCTGAGATCCGCCCACAAAGTTACTTGTGTTTCGCGCTTGATACTTGCGTTTCAGATCGTTAAAATAGGGCCCATACTGTAATCAAGTTATCACGCAATTCTTCTGGCAGGATCATTTTATTCAGCAAAATATCACCATTCACTGATCGCTCTCCAGGTCGCTCTCACTCACCGTTATATGTTTGGTCTAAAAGAAAACGCAACTGCTCTCATGTATTGCAAATGCGAGTGAATCTTCTGTCATCTTTGCAGGACTGTGATATGAAGAGAGTGCAAAGTAACATTTTAGCAATTGTGTGAAATTGAATAGCACATAACAGACACAATACCGGTATAAACATGAATATCTATGGGTTCAATATGAGTCACATGACTAAACGTAAGTCAATACCTTCGTTTTCACAGTCCACACTACAACCCGAAAACAGCGTTTTCAAATGAATCATCTTTGGAGAGTGTTTTCAAAAAGCTTCGTTTTCGTTGCCAAAAACGCCGTCTCAGTGCGGAAGGAACGCCGAAACAGAGAAAAAAAGATGCGTTTTCAAACGAAAACGTATGAGTGTTGACAAGGCCTAAGAAGAGCACTTCACACCGATCACTCACGAGTTTCCATGCCAGTTGGAGGCTGTCGGAAGATACCCATGTAGGCAGCTCACTAGGTTTTGGATCAGAGCTACTGCATCAAAATATCCCAGCCGCAACCACAGAGGTTTGGTTTTGTGATTACAGCTGGCAGTAGACTCTAAACTTTTACCCAGAAGCTACGTCTCTAATGGAACCGTTCTGTCTTTCACAAAACCCAGAATTTGACACCGCTCATCTCACAGTTGGCGGTCTAGAAGAGAGATGCCCTTTCCAACGCCACGTCTGTCTGCATCCCTTCGGCAACAGCAAATGAGGTCAAACGTAGCTCCTCTTCTAGGAAAAGTGATCGCCATCTTTCGCATAGGAACATTGCAGAATTATACAGAAAGATGAAGAATTGGGGTTATTCTTTACACCCAACAGCCCTTGTGTGTTCATATTTTGGCTGAATTTAAAGTCCAAGGTCCATTTTAATGTTTTTTTTTATTTTTTTTTTACAATGTTAAAAACCCATTCCACAGATTTCACCCTCAAATCAGCACAGAAGAAAGTCTGTATACTCCTTTTGAGCCGATCCTTGAGCATGAAATAACACAATTTTAAAGATGAAAGAAATAATTGATGGCACCAAATTATCGTCAGGGCTCAAAAGTAATATTTTCATACCTTTAGCTGTAAATGTGTGCTCTGATCTCTTCATTTCGGGGACATTTTTGTTCTTTTTTTGTATGCAGATCTGTCATGGTAGATCAATCATACTTAGTCCCAGCAAGCAAATTTGCATTTAAAAGACGTCTAATAGCCGTCCAAATACAGCCCTGATGTCTAGGCTAAAACAAGGCAAAATTTGGGCTGTCAGTGAAAATGTAATAGATGTCTAACCATAGCCGAAGAACAGACTATAGTCTTCAATTAGATAACATGTCAAAGAAATGAAACCAAACACCTTGTAATCTCTGTTGACTTTGCTTACATGATGGAATATCATACATCTCGCAAGTTATTTTGGCTAAAACAACGTGTAACCAAATTCAAGGTTATTTTGGCCAGAAGTGTGTTACTCATAGCCGGACTATATCGGGTCTAGTTAACCGTGAGACGATGGCTATTGCTTGCTGGCGTCTGTTCAATGTGCTCGCGGTGCATCAGAAAACTGGTTTATAGCCTCTGTCTTTCTCTCATATGCTTTTCACCTGCAAAAGCTCTTTCTTAAACATATTCAGCAGTGACATGCTATACTAATTATTAGCATGCACTGTATACAAGTTTATGACCTTGTATTAATTAAGATTATTTAACGTTCACCGCAAATTTTTAAATTCTGTCATCATTTACTCTCCCTCATGTCATTCCAACACCTCAATGACCTTCTTTCTTCTGTGAATCACAAAAGGAGACATTTTGATAAATGTTCATGTTGTTGTGGATACAACGTAAGCATATAGTGATTATGACCTGATCCAAAAAGGGGCAAAAACGCAGTAAAAGCAGTTTGTCCAGATTCTCCAGTCATTTAATCACTTTGTGTGATGAACAGACTGAAGTTTAAGTTGTTGTACACCAGAAGTCATCCCCTCCGCTGTCGCTCGCGAATCTCAAATTGCATATATTCAGACTTAAAGGGATACTCCACTTTTTTGGGGAAATAGGCTCATTTTACAACTCCCCCAGAGTTAAACAGTTGAGTCTTACCGTTTTCGAATCCATTCAGCCGAACTCCGGGTCTGGCGGTACCACTTTTAGCATAGCTTAGCATAGATCATTGAATCGGACAGGACCATTAGCATCGCTCTCAAAAAAATGACCAAAGAGTTTCGATATTTTTCCTATTTAAAGAAACTTTGCTGCCGTACCATGAGTCCAGCAGGCGTAATGATATGACGCAGCGCCTGAAAATAGTCCCCAGCTCAGTAACTTCCAACGTAACCGGGACTAAGTTTGTCTAACCTATTAGACCTATTTTCAGGCGCTGTGTCATATCATTACGCCTGCTGGACTCATGGTACGGCAGCAAAGTTTCTTGATTATTACGCAGGAATGAGAGTATAGTTCCTAGCCATATCAGCCTAGAAAATCGCAACTTAGTACACGATGTAACTACAGAAGAGTCAAGTTTTAAATATGAAAAATATCGAAACTCTTTGGTCATTTTTTTGAGAGCGATGCTAATGGTCCTGTCCGATTCAATGATCTATGCTAAGCTATGCTAAAAGTGGTACCGCCAGACCCGGAGTTCGGCTAAATGGATTTGAAAACGGTAAGACTCAACTGTTTAACTCTGGGGGAGTAGTAAAATGAGCCTATTTCCAAAAAAAGTGGAGTATCTTTGCACACCGAGTCCGAAATTCGCATCCGAAATTTTGCACGTTAAAAAATAAATACAACCTCACGTTGTGTAAATCACGCTTGCACACTGCCTTCGAAACTTTCGTCCATCATAAAAAATTCGAATCGGGTTTGATTTTCTGCGTTTTTCGCATCCGTAGCAAGTATTTTGAATGGTGTTTTGAAAATTCAGAACCACCAAATCACAAATATTCACGAATACGACTCGAATACGATACGATTCATGAAAATTTCGCACTCAGTGTGCAAGGACCTTTATGGTTTGGTGCTTGATCATGTGATGTGAGAACATTACTGACAATCAGCATGGCACCTCATCATGTGGGATATTTGAATATCAAAATTTCAAAACATTTATAAAAAAAGTGATGACAGACATTTTCTTTAGGGGTGAATTGTTCATTTAAAAAAAAAACATGGCTGTTAAAATGGCATTGAACATATAAAAAATATATAACAACTACTCATTTTATGTCTTTGTTTCAAAATACATTTTTCCTCACCCATTTCTTGAGTCCTTTCTCTTCATCTCTGGAGTGTATTTCAGCACCTTTTCTCTTCTCTCGATTGCTGTACATTTTCACACTCACTTCTCATGCTTCTTTTATTTTCTCACCCTGTCTCCCCCTTTCTTTCTTTCTCTGTCAGATCTCTCTCTCTCTCTCCATCTGTCCTGGGGGCTGCGGGTACTTTCAGTGTGTCTGGACTCCCCGTTTCCAGGAAATATCATGTCAAAGCAAATAATGCTTGCGTCCTTCCCAGCACATAAGACAGATGGAGAGAGGAAGCAAGACCGAGAGAAACACAAAAAGGTTTGGCTGTGGTGTTCACAAAGACACCTTTATTCAGAAGCCACAGAGAGAAGGAAGATTAAAGAGGACGCTTATACAGCAGACATAGTGGATTGAACTCGGACATGTAATATGGAAATTAATAAAAGGCATGTAAACAAAGTCCCGGTTCTCTTTATTTGAAATATAGATGAAAAAAGACTAAATACTAGATGAAAAATTAAGCCTAAAAAACTTGCATGAAAATTTAAAATATTGCCTAGGCAAGTAACTGAAATAAAGTCAAGTTCAAGCTGAACTGAATCCGAAATAAAAAAAGTTAAATAGAAATATTAAAAACAAAAAGCACATTACTAGATTACTAAAACCTATATTCATGTGCAAAGATGGTGACTTTCATAACACCAGAAAGTTATCTTATTGAACTTATGTCATGAGTCTCTTTAATAAAAAAAAAATTCATATAAAATTGATTTTTTTATTTGCATTATGCTGAGTATTCGGGGGGTGGGGTGCATAACTGTCACAAAAACAACGTCAGAATGAGATTGTCGCTCTTTCATAATCAAACTGTACAAACCATATTTAGCATTTCAAACAACACTGATTTGTGAACGTAGCCAGAGAAAACAGTCGGTGGAAACTGGAGAGACAGACGGGATGAGAGAGAGAGAGGTGTGGGATAGAGGTGTGGAGGGAGTGTGTCTAATATTAGTCCGCTGTGATGTCATGATTGAGGGGGGGGGGTTTGGATGTGTGTTGCGACTCAAAGAGAGTCGAGAGCTCAGGATCCTGAACACTGTGTGCAGATTCTTTATTCACTCCAGGATGTACTTTAGCCTCCCGCTCTATTTATAACCCCTTCTCCGACTCTCCTGCCCCTCTTCTTTCTCTTCAGCCTGATCTTCCTCGGCTCGTTTTCCCACTCGGACATCATTCAGCTGTTTTGACAGGCCTCGGCTTGATGATTACACAACCAACTGTTCGCCTGTGCATCGCTTTATAGCATTCAACCAAACAAACGTACGAATCAAGAAATGATTCTGATAACTGAACGTCATCGCATCCAATAACAGTTAATGGATTACCTGCAACCTTCCGATGATGCGTTCATGGTGATATCGGAATATACTACTTCTTGGGATTTAAGTCTTTGTAAACCAGTGTTTCCCAAACTTGTTCCTGGAGGCACACCAACAGCAGACATTTTCCAATTCTTCCTAATCAACTTCCAAATCAGTCTCCAAGACCTGAAACTGAAGGGTCAGATAAGCGAAGACATCTAAAATGTGTGTTGTTGGTGTGCCAAACCCCAATCCAAATGGGTTTAGGAGAGATCACAAACATGGCGAAGTTGCTATAATAAATGTGCATGAGTAAAATGTTTAATATGTCCAAGAACATTTTACAATTTATTTTGCATATGCATAAGCATCACTGTTCTTCTGAATCTTAAGAGTGATCTTTGACAACAGTGAATGCAATTGTTTTCCAAACATTGTCCAAGTACTAAAAGAACCATTAACGGAGCCATTAAAGGGATGGTTCACCCCAAAGGAACATTTAGTCATTTACTCACCCTCATGTCATTTCTGTCTTCCGTGTATCAGAGAAAGTCCATTTCTGAAGAATGTCCAGGGGCTTCTTTCACTTTTGAAGAACCAGAATCGTTAAATGGAATCCTTACGATTCCCATTCTCAGTAAAACTACAATTACAGAGATATATACGACACACACTCAGTGTGCAATCAAACTGTGGCAAATGAATATGCCATAATAAAATTAATAAGACACTCGATCTCAATATTACTTGAGCATGACAAATGATTTCAGATGCAACACCTTGTGTGGTGACAAATTCAGCCGTATTGACTTGGCAAATGATTCATTGTTGTTTCTATTTATAGACAATTACATTATTAAGATTACACATATTTACCATTAAGCTATGAACGAATAGATATACGAACGAAAAAATATGATATATGAATGAATAAATATGCAAACCACTCACAATTTCGCTTTTGGAAGCAGTGATAAAGTAACGTTGAATAAAGACTCCACGCCAGCTGATGTACAAATAATTGAGTCTATTTTATTATGGAACATAGTCATAACTGTGCTCCTTAGCTCCGCCCACCCTCACATCCAATCACGTGGAAGGGTTTGGGTGGGACAGGAAAACAAAAACAAAAAAATTCAACCAATAAGATCACAGTCCGCTCGGCCAAAAAAACAGGAGAGGCTCAAAATTGGGAACGCTTTACTGTCACGCCGCCGGACGAACGTCTCGGACGCCTCTAGCTCAAACCACGGCCCCCCCAAAAAACAATAAACTCTCTACTGCCCACTATACGATTTCCCAAACATTCACCAGCTCCAGAAAGCGGAGTAAAGGGTGTAGACACAACATCAGACTGCGTGTTGTACACTACACCTGTATGCTACACTCTTAAGAAAAGGGGGTTTACCATTTTTGGTTCCTTAAAGAACCTTTCAATGAACAGGTCCAAAAAATTACTATTTTACACAGTAAAGAACCTTAAAATGGAAATGTTAAAGGTTCTTCCTGGAACTACAGATAAGCCAATAAAAACCTTTATTGTTAAGAGTGTACATTTCTAAAACTCTACCGTGGCTTTCTGTCCAAGCGTTCATGGAATGTTCGAAGTTTTGTGACAAGTATGAGATTGACGGAAGAGCTTTAGGAAGAGCGAGGCGTCTGAAACACAAGCCCGACTTCAACACGTCATCGCACGCGCGTACGTATAGCGTCTCATGAATAAACAAACACTCAAGACAAAGCAACAACAGGAATGAGAATGGAAATGAAGGGGAAGAGTGGATCTAACACAGGTTAGACGTTCTGACACACTAACATACAGGATGACTTGTGAAAACAGTACGCAAACCCTTTGCCAGCCGCTCTGCGTTCCCAAGCACTCTCCCGGGCGCCTGAACCTCGCTGTGTTCATCAACGTACAGTAAACGAACAAACATACAACCAATAGAAAGGAAACAACACATGCCATATGATGCCACTAGGTCATTTACAAAAAACATTGAAAGAAACAAATGACAACGAGGAAAGAATGAGAGGATATAAAAACATATGGCATCCCTCTGCATTTACAGAAAGCATGTTTAACTGGCTTTAGATCGCGTCTATACTGTTATTAACCTCTATCGACACTATTCTGTGAGTCGCTCACAGGCAGCTAAATCTATACAGTACCGTTATTCTTCATAGATTTATAGTTTTTTTGTGTTTTTTTTTACACTGTACAAAGTTGGCAAAAAAATACATGAATAAATACACAGATTGTACACATCGAGCGTGTGTTGAGACGTCGCCGGAGAGGTGTATCAGGGGGAACGAGAGCGAGCAAGAAGGACGCAAGCCCTAATGTTCTCAGTCTATTCAGAACAAATGCTCGTGTTATTGAAGTTTCATTACTAGAGTCGTCTTTACGCCGGTCAGCACATTATAACATAATGAACTTTATAATTAAAACGTGTGTTTGTGTTACTGAAGTGGCTTTGAGGCTGCGACGCGGATTAAACTCAAAGTGCTGAGCGCGAGAGAAACAGATTTTATTGCCTGTAGATTATTAGAACTTGTTGTAACTCGATTTTTTTTCATGCTCGAGAAAAACTTGCCTGCGCAATTGCTGTCGGCCTGACAACTTTAATGATTTCTCATGTCTCTATGACATTCTGGTGCTGAAATATGGCGCTTAAGGGCTTAGAGTCTGAACATACTTTTATTATTGTCCAAAAGCCGAAAATCTGGTGAGTTCTGATGCCAATTTCATGCGTTTTTTTGGGGTGCTATTTTAGCTTGTTTAACTGCATACACGTTTAACTTACAAATAATCAAGAGCTCATAAGCCAATCAAAAGCCAATTATTTTCTTTTAATTTTGCTGCACAGTTTCTGCACGATCTGAAATTTTACTTTACTAATTTTTTAATTGTGCAGGTCAACATCTGTTCATTCGAAATGTGCTATATACATAAACTTTAACAATGTGTTAACTTTTGTTCGTTCAAATCACTAACCTTAATTTTTAAGCAATAGTGATGACGCTTGCCTTAAACTGGGATAGTTCACCCAAAAATGAAAATTCTGTCATTTACTCAGATATTAGATAACAGATATTTTGAAGAATGTTGGTCATTGACGGCCCCCATTGACTTCCATGGTATTTTTTCTATAGAAAGTCAATGGCAACCTGGTTGCCATTGACTTTCTATAGAAAAAATACCATGGAAGTCAATGGGGGCCGTCAACCGTTTGATGACCAACATTCTTCTTCAACTGTTTGATTACCAACATTCTTCTTTCTTCTTTCAAAATATCTTCTTTTGTATTCAACAGAAGAAAGAAACTCATACAGGATTGGAACGACACAAGGGTGAGTAATGATGACAGATTTTTCATTTTTGGGTGAACTATCCCATTAACAAGTAGCATACGAGCCAGCTCATCAGGACTTAGATTCGAGAGAAATTTGGCCGGAGGCCTTCAGTTTTTAGGGTTTTGGCAGTAAATTTCCGTGTAGAGAGAGACAGGTGGATGATATCATTAAGCCCTGCCAATCACACCAGGCAGCAGCATATGGGACGCAGACAGGCTTCATGCGCTTGTTCTACACACGCTGGACCGCGGCGAGTGTGTATCTGTCTCAGCTGGCTGCCGACGCAGTTCTGAGAGCTAGCTGTGCTAGCGTTTAAAACAGATGCAACCCGCATCAAACTAAAACAACATGGTGCCATTATGAAACTCGTCACACACAGACTGTAGACGTGTGCATGTGTGTTGTACAGCTATTTTTAAACTTCTCCCTTCGTGTGATTGTCTGGGGCGATTTTCACCAGTTTGGAAAAGACGAGCAATGAAAATATTCTCTTCCACGTTAAAAAAATATACTATTTAAACTGCATGTTGTCAGTTACCACAGAGTCAGACTATAATTTCAGCTGCATTGCAAATGCACAATGACAAAAATCAAGTTTTTGTCTCTGTCAAGACACATTTTTGTTTGGTTTTGCGGTAAATGACATGGTATCGAGCCAAAAACACTTTTAATATGAGGTGTGTGACGTGATAAGACAATTTGGTTTGTCGCCTACTTTCTATTATCGTTGCGTTGCATTCACAGTGAAATCTCATTGGTCCAAAATAACACTACTTGTTTTAATATTAAACATCACATTTTCTAATTGGCTGTGATTTTGCCACTTGGGAGTATTTTGGCTTTCGATGACGACAGGAAAATCACTCCTTATTAGGTTTGGAGAAATTATAGGTAAAATGATGGGCTGGGTTTGGCAGTGTGATGTCATAGATGATTGGCAGTGCTATCTTGCTCCTTCGTTCCCCCTCAGCCTCCGCAAAAATACGACAGACGTGAAAATCCCTCATTCAAGAAGAGCGATCGGTCTCGTCATCAACACACGGTTCATCAGGAATATCTGTTTTCAGTACAAGTGACAAACAGAAACATGTACAATAAATTTCTTACATTTTTGCTCAGTTATATACAAAAAAAGTTTTTCAAAACATGAAATCAGGAGACTTCTTCCACTTATCATCAACATTTATGATCAAGAATAACAGAAAAACACCGAGCACGCACACACATACAGACGCACAGAGAGTCGAACGGAAATAGAAAGAGAAGAAGAATTATTACTTGTAGCGTCGTTTTTAACGTCATTCAGAAGAAGTCGCACTAAAACCCTGACAGGGAGGAGTCACGCTTCCTGACGGACAGCTCTTCAAACCAATGAAGAGAAGCGCACGGGGAGCTGGAGCTGGAAGTGCGTGAGACAGATAAAGAGAGAGAGAGAGAGAGAGAGAGAGAGAGAGAGAGAGAAAGAGAGATCCAGAAACTGACAGACAATTTGGACAGCAATCTGCTGGAATATGTCACAATCACACTATGACTGACCATCACACACACATCACATCACAGAACCAAAACCGCTCTAGTAAAGCTCTCCTGTCATCAGAGAGAGAGAGGAGTTACCCGTCCACAGGTCAGATGAGGGTTTAGATCTCTACTAAAGATCTTATTCAGAGCTAAAATTGCACAAAAGTCCACGTCAACAAACTACATGAAGGTTGCGGCCGGCTTTGCACAGAACAAGAAAGACAAAAATGCCTGCTGATGCTTTGTTAGCGGGCTTATGGTGGCAAATGATCAAACAAATGATATATATATATATATATATATATATATATATATATATATATATATATGGCTTCTTTGCGGGGACACCGGCTTCACCTGCCATGTCTATCGGCTCGCTTTCGGGTTAAACTTGGTTATTGGTTGCCAGGTTCCGGTGACAAACGGGTTGAAATTGTATATGATGTGTGGATTGTGTGAATATAATGCATTTAATAAAAGATCTGCCAACTGGTCAACATTAGACAAACATATTGGTCCTATTATTGATAAAGGAGTTTGGGCCATGCCAATTACGGGAGTTTCCCGGGAGAAATAACAAACCGGGAGGGGTCCGGGAGATAGGGCTAAAAAACGGGAGAAACCCGGGAAAAACGGGAGTGTTGACAGGTATGGACTAAATGGAGATTTGTGCTGATTACTTGGGAGAAAAAGACTCAAGTAATCGCACATGCATCTCATCAAGTGTACATGTTGTAGTGTACGCTCAGCAAATTACAGATTACATCTCCTCACTATCTCAACGATTTCTCAGAGACAGAAATGAGAATAAATGGAGATTCGTGCTGATTTTTCTCCTTAGAAAATGACCCTGATCATCGCACATGCATCTGCATCTTGTAGTGTGTGCGTGGCAAATCACAAACTAGATCTCCTTACAATCTCAATGATTTCTCAGAGACAGAAATGAGAATAAATGGAGATTCGCACTTATTTGTCTCCTTAGAAAAAGACCCAAGTAATGGCACATGCATCTCAAGTTTACATTTTGTAGTGTGCGATCTGCAAATCAGACTGCATCTCCTCTAGTGTTTCAGTAGAGATCTCAGTAGGCGCGTTTCCATTACAGATTTGCGCAAAACTTTTGCGATTTTTAAAAAAATGTCGACAAAAAACTATTGCGAAATGACGGCGTTTCCATTGACCGATCTTATGCGACTAAAACTTCATTTTTTCCTCTCGCGATCAGTAAAATCATTCCAAAAACCATGAAAACAGACGTTGGTAGGTTTATGTACTGTATCCCAGCCACTGCACTGGCCATTATTATTAATGGAAGGAGATGCATGTGTGTTTTCCAAGCATTAATGGTAATGACCCTTATACTTGTTTCTGGGTGTTTCTCCCTCATTTCTGCTTCGAGGTCTTGATTGTGGCATTTATTCGAGGTTTAGAATCCATTATTCCTGTAATTCTTTCGTCTTATATAAATTTAAAGAACTCTGTCTCGTATTCTGTCCAAACACACCGCATCATCTACGTCAGGTGACCTGTAAATGCGCAAAAACTGTTTCCATTGCAGTTTTGCGAAATATTTATTTTTCGAATTGCCTGCAAAACCACCTCATGCGAGCGTAAAAACTTTTTTGTGATAAATGGGAGTTTTTGCGAAATTGACGTGTTTCCATTGGGCGTATTTTCAATTCGCAATTTCAATTTGCGCAATTTGAAGGGTAATGGCTAGTGACGTCTCAAACGAACAAGTCACAGATCTCAATATTCTCATCACATAATCTCCCAAGAGTTTCTGCAGTCCACATTCATTTTATAGCTCTTACGTTCACATACAACCTCATTCGTGATAAACGAAACATGGCCAATAATCGAGAACCGAACAAGAGCAACTGCTAAGCAATAACATGAGGAGTTTACGAGCTGCTGAAGCGAACACCTCACACTGTAAGTGTCTCCAGCTGAGAGCCGCATGATGCAACCCGCTGCAAACATGCGCTAAACTCATTTCTATTCTTTTTTTACTTTCTCGCTCTCATCTCTGAAGAGCAGCTAATTGTACGGAGGAGTGACTGATGTACGGCGTGTGAATCTGTCTTTCTGATGAGGTTTGTGTGTGTAGGAGCGAACAGGGAAACTGCAGCTGTGTGTGTGGGAGATGCGTGACGTGCTCACGCATGTGGAAATTTTTTTTTTTTTATTATTATCAGAAATCTGGTTCAATGAAGAACTGAAATTATTGTTGCTGGTTAATGAGCTGAAAAACAATTGCATGCATTTGTGATTCTTTAAACCAGCATGAGTGTGTGTGTGTGTGCGCGAGAGAACTTTAGCCCAGTTTTCCTAAAAAAAAAACACACAAAAAACCCTAAAAGGTCCAGGCAGAAAATAATTCACAATGACACTGACTGCCAAAACAATCATACCGCTCAATAACACACACACACACACACACACACACACACACACACACACACACACACACACACACACACACACACACACGTGAACGCAGGTGCACACACACATAATGAGCTGGTCAGCACAGGGGTCAGTGACCATCACACACACACACACACACACACACACACACACACACACACACACACACACACACACACACACACACACACACACACACACACACACACACACACACACACACTTAATACTGCTGACCGAGTCTCATGAGAATAACTGCTAAATAAAGCTCAAATGTCCTGCAGCATTTACTGCATTTATTAAACAAGCAATGATTTTTACAACAGATGAAGTGTGTCATTTCTGCACAGCAAGCAGCACCAAACAAAACTGCAAAAATAGCTCGATTTTTATATTTTTATATGCCCCAAAAAGCGAGATGTTGAGATGTCTCACAATGTTTCCAGTCTAGGAAGTCAAACCACTAATGGCTAAGCTGACTCTGAACATTAAACGTTACCTTTAGGTTAACATATGATTGTAAAAGAGTGTGTCTGGATGGCGTTTGTTATGTGACACACATTACAGAAGACTCAATATTTATTCTATCCAGTCAGCAGCTGCGAATGTGTGAGAGCGACACGTCACACGCACGCATCCAGTACATGCACAAACACACACGTTCAACGGTCAACTAGCTTCGATTGGAGAGGCAAAAAAACAAGGTGACCTTACGTGTGACTGCACACACATACACACTGAAAAAGTGCTCAAATTCTGCTTAAACACACACACACACACATGCACACACTCGGCAGATGTTGCATCTTGCACAATGTTTGTGTACGCTAAAGGGTAAGATATGGAGAACGAACACAAACACACACACGCAATTTAAGCTGTACTATTATCTGATTACATTGAGCGCATTAAACGCTCCACTGATCTGAGATGGCTCCTGGCTGAAAGCAGATGTACTGCGGACCCTTAAACACAGTCTGGAAGACACACACACACACACACACACACACACACGGGTCGAGTCTGTTAAAGACGGCAGAATCGAACAGCCGAAGATCATTAGGGAGTTTTTATACGGCTTGAGTTTACCAGTGTTACTTTAACACAAGTTATAAAACTTTAACATAAAGAAATGAAAAGTGCCGTATTGAGGTCACATGACCAGATGAATATTAACTTGCTTTCGCTTAGTAGGTTGTCTGAATATTCTCGAACAATTTTGGATGTAGAATAAATCAATAATAGGTGACAAAGACGAAATGTGAATAGAATATTGTGACAATCTGTAATGCTACATCCACACCAATAGGTGTCAGTCCAAATCTGATTTTTGTGCAAATCCAATCAGATTTACCAAGTGTGAACGGCCAAAAAACACATTTTTACAATCTACATTTTGGTTTCACTGATGAATGAGAACAGTTGAAGTCTCACAGTCAAATTAGCCAGTGCATGAGCTGTGCAAAATGAATGCTGAACATTTAATTAATCTCTTGAGATAATGCATCAGATTTGGCAGCCAGTTATTTTGCTATTGGGTTATGCACTAGTTATGTTACTAAAAAACCCTTTATAGCTCAGGTCTTTGAGGTGAGAAATAGTCTGTCCTGTTCAAGGTCTTTGCCCAGAATAACTAGTTGTTCATGAGCGGGAGAGAGAGAGAGAGAGAGAGATTGGACAGCCGTCCTCTGCTTCTGTGTTTCCATGTCACGCTGAGCGTCTAAACACAACTGCACACACACTCCGTCCCCATAGTGACCCTATGGCAACGGCACCCTCCACAGAAACGCCACACCACATGCTAACACATGCCTCGTCATGCCGCTAGCAGCCGGCCTGCATAAATGACACAATCTCGCCAAACACACACACCAACAAATGATTCGACAGAGAGAGAGAGAGAGAGAGAGAGAGAGAGAGATGGTCTGTCCAGCCCAGTCCAGCGTCCCCGAAACGTGCCGTTTGCTCTTTAAAACGCTCCTCCCTTAAAATACAAAAAACTATTTATTATTGTTACAAACAATTGCTATTATATTTCTCAGTGTTACACCATTAAAAAGTGCAGCTCACATTTCTCCAACTCTTTTCAGAGGAGAACAAGAGTCTCGTAATAAGACGGAAGGAAGCCATGAGAAAATAGAGCAGCATATTCACACACTTTGATTATTTTTAACATCAATGAAGATACACATTAATGCTGTAATACACGCACAGGCCAATCTCACTAAACCTGTCAGGAACACGTCTGGGTCGTATTTCACCGCAAAATCAGAAGAAAGAAATGGGAAATTATTTGAATTGCATAAAGAAAATAAAGCCTGTAAATAAAGCACAGATTCTCATTACCACAAATTAAACAATAATGATGCATTATTTAAATGTTAAAATATTAATGCATGGTGTGCAGCAGTGTTAAATGCACAGCTGTAATGTAACTAGAATTAATAAGAATTAACAGGATTTACAGAAATAAATACGTTAATGAAAATTTGGGGGGAAATGTGCTTAAATTTAAAATATTATTGCATTATATTTGATATATTTTACTATTTATATTTTTACTATATATATATATATATAATATTGATTATATAAATATATAATTTTAATTGTATCATTTAAACATCATGGTAGCTTTTTGTTGTACAGACTTTAATTATGCTTGTTTATATTTCAAATAAAAAATACTGTATTACAAAAAAAGTAAAATGTATTAGTTATTTATGGTAATGAGCATTTGGGTGTAAATGCTTAATAATTTAGTTAAAAAAAAATCTAAAAGGTCAAATTTATTAGCTATTTATGGTAATAGCATGAAAATAATCTCACAAAATTTTTGGTAACTCTCCTAATTGTCTTCATTTTCATTATGCAAAATATATATATTTTTTTTTTTCGTTTGATTTTGGGGATAAAGCAAGACCTGGACATGTTTCCGTGAGATTCGTCTTCATCTACCTCGGACACAGTCTCATATGCACACATACAGCGGGTAAAGGCAGTTTTTTCCCCGTTAACAGGAGGGTTTCAGTAGAAGATGAGCCCCTATCAGCACACACACACAAAGAAACACGTCACTAGAGCAAAGTGTGGCGAGAACTAACCGGGCGCAAAACTCTTTGCTTCTATATTTCACAGCAAATCTGGAAGAACAATTCTGATTGGTTTCTTCAAATGTCCTTTTTATGAAAAAAAAAGATGACATCAAGTTTGTGTGTGTGTGTGTGTGTGTGTGTGTGTGTGTATTTTTTTCCCCCCTTCAATCTTGATTTTCTTCCGAAAGTCCCAGAAGACCTGGAACGATCCCTCGAGGAAGTTGTTTTCTTTTCTCCGCCCTGGTGGTTAATGTTTTTAACGATAATTCGGTTGGATCTACGACACGTCACTCACAGCACACGGACGACAAGGGATCCCGAGAAAAAGAGGGACTTCACTACTATTGTGCCAGCGATAAAGAGAAACCACGGAGGAAAAAAAAGCAAAACAGACAAGAGTGGTGGAGTCCATTTGCTGTCTGTAAGTCTCCAGATGGCGTAAGATTTCAATGTCTGCGGCTTTCGGCTGAACCAATCGGAGATGTTTACTTAGAAGAAGAAGGAAGAGAGGATAGATTGAAAGAGAGATGGAAGGAACAAAGATAGGGAAAAGTTCAAGTGAGAAAGGCTTGGAGAGGTCAGGGATTTGGAGAAAAACAACTATAAACGGAGACGAGAAGAAACGAGTGTTAATGGAAAGAGGGCGTCTCTTTTCCCCTCATGGCTTTAATTACAGCGGCGCTCTCGCACGGGATGTCTGAGACCTGGAAAAATACAATTCCCAGAGTTCCTGCGACTTGATCCGTTTCAGCGGTGGCCAATTTAAAGGCTGCCAAATGAGCTCCCATGAGCCTCCGGGTCTAGACGTGGGGTTGGTTGAATGAGACGAGGTGATGCGTTCACACATCAGAAAGATGTCAGACCTCTCCAGCCTGAGGAACACGGGGGAACGATGGATAAAAAAAACAAAACAGGAAACATCATCCTGGTAACGTGTAGTCGCGGCACGAGCGCTCTCAGAGCATCTGTAAATGGCTTTGTTGGATTTCGCGACTATCCCAGAGTCCCGAACGGATGCTAATGCACAAAATATCAAAGAACCGTTTGTGTAATTAGCAAATTGGTGAATAAGCAGGCCTTTACACTACATGTTACCAGAGTAAATAGAGACGAAAGTGGAGGAGAGATTCAGAAGCTCAAAAGGTTAAAGGTTACAAGAGTGGATGGCTAAAAGTACCCGTGTTGTGCCGCCTGGCAGCAAGTTTGTCTTGTGCATAAGGACGGGGTTTCGGGTCAAAGGTCAGAAGGGGTTGGAGGGAATCGTGGGAGATGGAGAGGGCGAATCAGGCTTTGAGAGCGTGCCACTGCGCCACGTTTGTACGAGGCCGGCTCAACATGTCCTTCCAGTGCTTGACCTCGGCAGGACCGCTCTTCCATGACAAGTAGATCTGAGAGAGAGAGAGAGAGAACGAGATGCTGGTAAACAACAAATGAAGGACACAGCAGGGGTTCCCGCTCTTTTCAAAACAGTCTTTCCAGGTAGGGAATCGTAAAAAGGATTTAACGACTCGTTTCCAGTTCCTCTAAATGAAAAAGGTTCCTAAATGATTCCATTAATGAATCTTTTAGTGCTTTTGAAGAACCCTATTTTCACTGTTGACTCAGTATGAGCACTGGATCATGACTATAGCACAGCGTTCTGCAACAGTGAACCATTAAGAGACTCGAATGTCATGAAAATCAGTGTTTATCGGAAAAATAGAACCCAACCCTATTATAACTCAAGTATTATATATATATATATATATAGACACATATTGAGAGGCTACACACTCAATACTGTATGTACAAATCCAAAAAAGTTTATTTTTATCAAATCATCTTCAACAATGGCACTGGGAAGTCTAATTCATTTTAGTGAATCAGTTCATTTGGATAGTTAATTGAAAATGAACCGATCAACAAAACTGATTAATCGATTTCTGCGCTGCGATATTGAAGCAAAATATTTTGTTTAATCCTGCTGTTTATCACTATTTTTCTAATTAATTTATATACATTATTGTTTTCTAATTTTATTAATTGAATTTAGTGTAAATTTATCAAGTTTAATACTGTTACTGTTTAGACTGCCAAATAAATGCTGTTTTGATTGGAAAAATAAATATCAATTTGACTGTAGTATATTTTATGAACAATTTATGAATAATATATCAAGATTGATCACCCTCTTATTTAGCATATATGTAGTTTCTGTTATAACTCTTTCATACTAACATAGTAACACACACATGCATATATATATATATTGGTTACACTTTATTTTAAGGTGTCATTGTTACAGTGTAATTATATATTTAAGTACTGAGTAATATTAATTAACTACATGTACTTACTATAGGGTTAGGGTAGGATTAGGGTTTGGATGAGGGTTAGTTGCATGTAATTATACATAATTTACTCTTATTACTATGGTAAGTACATGTAACATATGTAACAAGGACACTGTAAAATAAAGTGTTAACACACATATATATATATATATATATATATATATATTATTTTAATTCTTTAAAATGTTCCTTTCTAAAGCATACTTTTGGATTGAATATACAAATTTTTGATATCAAAATGCAACAAGATTATCCTACTCAAATCTGTAATAAACGAGTTAGGTCGAAAGTAAACTAAAAGTAATAAGATTATTATTATAACCTAAAATCTAGTAGATTATGTTACTGACTACACTTGTTATATTAAATCAGAAGCGGATTATAATTTTTAAGTAATTTACCCAGCGCTGTTCATATATACACACACAATAGAAAGGATGTCACCTTTCCAATGACATCGTTGCGGCTCAGTCGATCCTTATCCATGACGGTGATGATGATGGTGGTCTCTCGGAGAACATGTGCGGGCACGTCGAAAGGGAAGGACTCGTTAAAAACGGGGTTCAGGCAGCGTTTGATGGTCACTGTCTTCTTCTTCTCCACTCGCTTGTCTTTGTGCATTAGCCATACTTTTACATAGGGGTCTACAACCAATCAGAGAACGAGAGTGCGTGAGTTATGCAAATGACACCATTCGATATTCATTCAACCCGTGTTTCTGTTATTATACGCGTGTCTGAGTACCTGAGGTTCCCCCGATGTCCATGGCTTTGAGGTTGCGAGCTTTAATGATGTTAACAGTGATGGTGTTGGCAGTGGGGTTATAACACAGAGACAACAGCAGATCGCCACGTCTTCCCTACAACACACACACACACACACACACACACAAACAGAACACATGTCTTAAAACAGGCTTGAAAGAGCTTTGAGAGTTACTAGATAGGATGATTTTCAGAAAATAATGTGTTACTCACACAAAAGCTTGGAATATAGTGGAATAGTCCTATGGTTCTTTACACATAGCAACAGACTGAATGCCGTACATGGGTCATGACCTGAATAACCATTTTATGCTGCTGTTAAAGGGATACTCCACTTTTTTTGGGAAATAGGCTCATTTTACAACTCCCCCAGAGTTAAACAGTTGAGTTTTACCATTTTCGAATCCATTCAGCCGAACTCCGGGTCTGGCGGTACCACTTTTAGCATAGCTTAGCATAGATCATTGAATCGGACAGGACCATTAGCATCTCTCTCAAAAAAATGACCAAAGAGTTTCGATATTTTTCCTATTTAAAACTTGACTCTTCTGTAGTTACATCGTGTACTAAGACCGACGGAAAATGTAAAGTTGCGATTTTCTAGGCTGATATGGCTAGGAACTATACTCTCATTCCTAATAATAATAATAATATTAATAATCAAGAAACTTTGCTGCCGTACCATGAGTCCAGCAGGCGTAATGATATGACGCAGCGCCTGAAAATAGTCGACCCTATAGTCTACCGAGCTGGGGACTATTTTCAGGCGCTGCGTCATATCATTACGCCTGCTGGACTCATGGTACGGCAGCAAAGTTTCTTGATTATTACGCAGGAATGAGAGTATAGTTCCTAGCCATATCAGCCTAGAAAATCGCAACTTTACATTTTCCGTCGGTCTTAGTACACTATGTAACTACAGAAGAGTCAAGTTTTAAATAGGAAAAATATCGAAACTCTTTGGTCATTTTTTTGAGAGAGATGCTAATGGTCCTGTCCGATTCAATGATCTATGCTAAGCTACGCTAAAAGTGGTACCGCCAGACCCGGAGATCGGCTGAATGGATTCGAAAACGGTAAAACTCAACTGTTTAACTCTGGGGGAGTTGTAAAATGAGCT
Organism: Leuciscus leuciscus; assembly: GCF_965113295.1. Classification (NCBI taxonomy): domain Eukaryota; kingdom Metazoa; phylum Chordata; class Actinopteri; order Cypriniformes; family Leuciscidae; genus Leuciscus; species Leuciscus leuciscus. The sequence continues at coordinate 26,975,840 of NC_138724.1, read as the reverse complement.
TATTTCCAAAAAAAGTGGAGTATCTCTTTAAGGCCCGTTCACACCAAGAGCGTTAACTATAAAGATAACTATATTTGTGACGACAATATCGTTATAAGTGTGAGCGGCAGTTTGGTCGTCTGCCGCTTTAAATGCAGGAGCTCTAGATGTGAGGATGGATTCAATGAGGTTCATTCTCGCACGTCAAGCAGATTCGGTTGAGTTTCTGTTCACTGATCAATGTTTATATGTGAATTAAAGCCTAAATTCAATCTGTTCATCATATAAAGCGATGGAGTCTCTTCCGAAAATTTGGACTAAATCAGTTTTACGATCTCTTTATGAACTTTTCGAAGCGTCAAAGTGGTAGTTGCGTAGACTGTCAATGGAGGGACAGAAACCTCTCAGATTTCATCAAAAAGATCTTCATTTGCGTTCAAAGATGAACAAAAGTCTTACAGGTTTTGAACGACATGAGGGTGAGTGATTAATGACAGAATTAAAATTTTTGGGTGATCTATCCCTTTAAGAGTCCACATTGTCCATTGTACGGAAAGTCCACTCACGCTGCCATCACTGCAGGGTTTGAGATCCTTCCAGAACGACTTCAGCTGTCCGAGCTCCACTTTATTCAGAGGGATGGAGACCTCGCCGATCGGGTCGTTACGGCTGAACCGATCGTAATCCAGCACCTGGAGATACAGCGTTCGTTCCCGCACCTTCTCATACGGGAACCCTGAGGAGGTGTAAGAAGGGGAGGGTGAGATTCAGATTTACCCAAGACATACTTCATCCAAAAATCTAAACAAAATACTGTGCATAATGAAACCATTAACATTTTTGCACTGTGACAGTATTTTCCTGAGGATTCAGCATATTTCCCCTCAAATTCTCATTACCGTCACATAAAAAATGATAAAAAAAATTATTATAATGAGCCCTGACTCTTTACTTTTACAGGATTTTTTGTTGTTGTCATTTTCATTAGTCTCATGTTGATTCTCATTACATTCTAATTGATCAAATACAGTATTTTCATCAGTATTACAGTACATAATTACTATTTATTTGGCAGACACTTTCACCTTGCATTCGAGGTTCACATTTTATCAGTTCCTGGTAACTGAACCCATCATGACCTTAGTGTTGCAACTGCATCGCTCTACTGTTTGAGCCACAGAAATGATAATATAATAATGTATTGTGAAACTGAATAGATTTAATCTATAACTAAGATGTTTGGAAACATGGGTGATCCACAACTGACCTTCAAAAAGGAAGGTTTCGTTCCAGTGAGGGTTGAGATTTTTCCTCTTGACTTTGGTCTCGAGTTTGTGCTTTCTGTCGGGCAGTAAGTAGATTTTGACGAAGGGGTCGGAGGTCCCAGAGAAGTCTTTAGCGGGCAGGTCTTGACCTTTGAGTATCTTCACCGTCAGAGTCGTGTCTTGGAAGCTGTAGCCCAAGCTGAACTGAATCCGGCCCAGTTTCTCGCTCACTGGACCTTCGTCATCTTCCGACCCCGGAGACAACTAGAGAGAGAGCATGAGAGAGAATGTCGAATGTTGATTAAAATGGTAAATTTGGTATTGAATTGTGTGTGTAAATGAATAGGCTTGGACTTGGTGCTGGAAACCCAAAGCACAGGACAATAGAGACACCAGAATAAAAATATTCATGATTCTGAAGCTGAAAACAGAATTAATTTAGACGAATATCCTTGCACTCTGTCACTGACTAGATGTATTTAAAATAACGTAGGACACTTTTTACTGGTAACAAGACATTTGCCATTATCAGGACCCACAAATATTCCCCCATTGCATTATTATACATTATATTCAACATTATATATAGTAGTTTAATATAGTACTGACACTAAAACTCTGTAAACTTGAATTTTTTCTCACAAAGTAATTTTTATTTTGGGTGATATGCACAATACATACTGTTGCGTTTTTGTATTGTGACACGATATATTGTTACACCCCTATAAGCAACACTTTCAAAGCGTTGTTCAGACGTTCCTCTTCCTGTCTAAAGGGGCCGAACGAGCTGCAATGTGATTCAGACTTTACTTTTACGCCAGCAGTCAGAAAGACTACACTGATACAAATGATTAGTAAATAAGTAAATACAGAAAAAGTCATGTAAGAATTAAAAAACAAAGTAAATTCTACATTAGTTCTCAATTCAAGCGTGTAGAAATGAAAGCGTAAATATCAACGTTGTAAAATTAAGTAAAATGACTCAACTTTTCTGATACTGGTGTTCCCATCATGCACTGGGCCTTGAATAATTAATGATTTTGCACTGTTTTCCAGCTGTATTTACACTGTTTTATCATTGCTTTTGTTGTTAGGATTAGTAACTTGCCATTTTGTGACATTTGGAGTTCATTTTCTACTCAAAATGACACATTCAAACACAAAAACGATCCATCAGATGTTCCCGTCATTGTGTATTGTCTACCAAGTATTGCGGTCTCTGCGTTCACATGACTTAGATGTTTCTAAGTAAAGCATATACTTTAAAAGTGTGGTTTAATTCAATGTTATATTGTTTGACTGAATTATATTGTAAAGAAAACTTCAACTAAATAGATATTACTCAAACTTTTACTAGCCAAGTTAAAATTACTTATTTTCTTTGTTTCTTTCATTTAAAGCGTAACTCTCGCCAAAATTGAACCCAGGCTCTTTTTGTTAATCTACCCGAGTCAAACTTTCATGTAAAGGCATAATTAGAATAGAAACGCCACTTTTAAGATTGACCGTATTTTCGTTTTAGGTCAAACTTTTGAATGGGAGTGAATGGGGCACTTCTATGATAACATCAAAAATCACTATTTTTAAAACACTAAGAAGGCTCGACACAACATGAAACTGTGCTGGAAGTATCACCAGGGGCTCTACACATGAACTCCAGCATTGACTACAGTGTTTGTGTACACAGAGTTTACTAAAAAGAAAGGTTTTGTACGACTCACTTTATCAGTTAGTGTTTCCGGTGGCTGGAATTTTGTCAGTCAAAAGTAGTCGATCTCCGAATGCAACGTAACATGAGGAGAGTAAAGATGGAAATCTCCTAAAGCTTGTTTCCATGTAAATTCACGGATAATTTTTAATCTAAGTTATCATGCTTTTCATTGAAATTACAAGTTCATGACATTTCCTCATGTGGAGTCAGTTCATTACGTTGCATTCGGAGATCGACTACTTTTGACTGACAAAATTCCAGCCACCGGAAACACTAACAGAGAAAGTGAGTCGGACAAAACCTTTCTTTTTAGTAAACTCTGTGTACACAAACACTGTAGTCAATGCTGGAGTTCATGTGTAGAGCCTCTGGTGAGACTTCCAGCACAGTTTCATGTTGTGTCGAGCCTTCTTAGTGTTTTAAAAATAGTGATTTTGATGCTATCACTGTAGTGCCCCATTCACTCCCATTCAAAAGGCATTTTGACCGAAAACGAAAATACGGTCAATCTTAAAAGTGGCGTTTCCATTCTAATTATGCCTTTACACTAAAGTTTGACTCGGGTAGATTAACAAAAAGAGCCTAGGTTCAATTTTGGCGAGAGTTACCCTTTAACTTAGTTAAGTAGAGTTTACTTAATTCCATATGTGAAATTTACTTGCCAAAGAAAAATTAAGTACTTTTTACACAGTTTTTTTCAGTGTATGCAGGACCAGGAACTCTACATGCAAACACACTGTCCTACCATCACCATGTCTCCAGTGAGCGAGTTGGCAAGGTCAGACACTGAAGAATGTCCGTCGGCATCTGGCGGCTGACCCTTAGGACTGTTAGCCGGCTTATTCCCCATATTCCTACTGCGGGGGGAGAGACACACACAGAGAAACACGGGTTACTAAAAATACCAGCGATGAGTGACTTGCCCTGCGATTCTTTCTCTTTGCCACAGAATCAAACCCCAGATGACCTTTTGACCTCTATGAGCGTTGACTCGTGTTATTCTGACCGGTTTCGTCACACATTTTAGAAACAGACAAGAATATGCAGAAGACAAATTAATAACAAGCATGAGAATGATTTTTACTTTCGATCACTTGAACACAATAAAATAAAGCCACAACAGAGAGATATAAAAGAAAAACCACATAGTTCAAGCTTTTACACATTTCCTGTTATAAAACATAAAAACATTGTGAGACAAAATGTTACCTCAGATTATAACACAGCCAAAAGACACCATAAACGGGCCAATATTCAGGGTTATTAAATATTTCAGCAAACACATAAAGCTGTCAATTCATCACGCCACGGTGCGGTCCGTTTCGTTTTCCAGAGGTTGGTGTCCGAAGTCAGATTTGTGCGGCTGGCCTGGACTGGAAAATTGACTTAATATGGGAATGATATGGGTTCAGTACAAGAGAAGCCGATTTACAGGCATTTGTAGCGTAATGCTTATTACCACAGACTTCATTTTGGACTTAAAATAAAATGCTTATAGCCACAGATAATCATTTTGACTTGAAATAAAATGTTTATTGCCACAGAAAATAATTGTGATTGTAATTGTGACTCATTGCTCAGCTAAAATAAAAAAATAAATAAAATAAATAAAATAAATAAAATAAATAAAATAAATAAAATAAATAAAATAAATAAAATAAATAAAATAAATAAAATAAATAAAATAAATAAAATAAATAAAATAAAATAAAGTTTAATGCCTTAGGAAATAATGTTGACTCATGGCTCCATTTAACATAAAATAAATAGCATATTGCCACAAAAAAATTATTTAAAATAATTTACAAATAAATAAATGTTTATTGCCAATAATTTTTGACTGATTGCTTCATAAAAAAAATAAAATGTAATAAAATAAAATAAAATAACAACTCAACTGTTTGTAAAATAAAGTAATAAATAAAGTGAAATAAAGGTTTAATGCCACAGAAAATAATTCTAAATCAATGCTCCATAAAAAAAATAAAAAAAATGTATTGCCATAGAAAATAATTTTGATTCACTGCTCGTTTGAAGTTAAAAAAAAATAAAAAAATAAAAAAAATAAAAAATAATAATAAATAAAATAAATAATTTTAAACAAAAGTTATTAACAAAATAATTAAAATAATAAAAATATAAAAATATTTTGAGTCATCTGTCCATTAAAAAAAAAAAAAAAAAAAAAAATTGGTATTGCCACAGAAAATAATTGACTCATCATTCCATGTAAAACATTTAGAAATAAATTCAGCTTAAGGAATAAAATAAAATAAAATAAAATAAAATAAAATAAAATAAAATAAAATAAAATAAAATAAAATAAAATAAAATAAAATAAAATAAAATAAAATAAAATAAAATAAAATAAAATAAAATTGGGGTTTAAAAGCAGAAAGAAAGCTCATATTTTTGTCAAGAGTTCTAAATTATCCAGGAACACATATAGGCAGATAATATGTGTTCATGACACTGAAATAAAATAAATAAATGTCTGTGATAAGTGACATTATGCCACAAATGCTGTCGATCGAGTATAACATGTACTAAACCCCTAAATATAACTTTAATGTTTGACTAATCTACTGAACTAGTTGACAGGACAAAACTAAACCAGAGCAGGGGCCAAAAGAGCAGAGAGAGAGAGAGAGAGAGAGGGAGAGAGAGAGAGAGACAGACAGAGGAGGTGAAAAGGACAAATGCAGACATCTGAATGAAACTGAGTGTTCAGATACAAACCGAGAGACAGAAAGACTGAAAGAAGAGACGCACACAAGACAACTACAGGATGAACACAGAAAAGCGATGAAGGCGGCACACGGATACAGACGTAACTGAGACACGGGAACAGCTGGAGGGAGAAAGAGAGACGAAAGACAGCGTAAGAGGAAAAGAGGAGACGCTTTCTGTGATGGAAAGGCAGAAGATTATTCGCATGACTGGAGAGTCAAACAAAACCATGAGAGAGACGTCAACCAAACCAGCACAGCTGCAGGAGAAAGAGAGAGAGAGAGCGAGAGAAGACAAGAAACCCTGGAGTCAGTCAGAGAGAAAGGAGAGTTAAACGAAAGCACATACAGAGATTAGTTCTACAGAAAAGAAACGAAGGAAAAAGAAAGACAAAGAGACCAGGAAGGAAGCGTTTTGTTTCCGGAGAGAGGTGAAGCTTTGAAGAGAGAGAGAGAGAGAGAGAAAATGAGCGCTGGAAAGACAAAAGAGAGAGAAGGAGTAAACAAATAGTGTAAAGGAACACAGCAAATGGCACATACAGTCGAACACAGAACAGGAGGGGAATAAAAGAGAGACATCGGCAGATCAGACTGTCTTTAGACTGGCAGGGAAAGGGTTCATAAGGGTTCAGCGTTTACTCGCCCTCATGTCCTTCCAAACCTGTAGGACTTTCTTTCTTCTCTGGGACAAAAGAGAAGATATTTAGAAAAATGTTCCAATTCCAGTAGATAATCTAAACGGTATTTATAATGAAAGTGGATGGTGACCAAAGCGGTCGAGCTCCGAAAAGGGGCTTGAAAGCACCAAAAATGAAGTTCATACGACTTTTGTAGTCTTCGGAAATCATATGATAACTTTTTCTGAGGGAAAAGTCTGACATTTAAATAGTTATTCGCTGTTAATCGTCTCACATATAGGCGGAAATGCAAAATATGAAATAAAATAATAATAATAATAATAATAATGTTCACTGGAAATCTTCACATTCAGCCAAAATTACACTAGAAAATTACAACAAAAAATAAGATAAATAAAATATACATTATTATTATAAAATAAATTAAAAACACTAAATTTAAAATTTAAATATAGAATAAAAATTTCTTTTAACTGAAAATATTTTCATTTCAGAATTGGAAAATAAAATAAAACGATGAAATTTAAATAACTATTAACTAACTATCTTTTTGCAGGCAGCCAGACATGCACTATGAAAATAAAAGAATATAAAACACTAAAATATATTCATATACAGACAAAAGTACACCAGAAATATAAAATATTCAATAAAAAAAAAAAAACCTGAAATTTAAAATTTATAATGATAAAGTGGACCACAAAAATACAATTAAATAACAAAATTATATAAAATACTGAAATTTAAAATGCTATTCGCTGAAAGCTTATCGCATAAAGCCAGAAGTGGACCATAAAAATAAAAGAAAACAATTGAATGAGAATATTGTTTCATACTGCCAGATTTGCAACATAAAATAAAAGTTTTTGTGTTTTTGTTTTCTTTTTTGGAGCATTGTGCTGTTTCAGGTTCAGTTTTCAGTCCCACAGAAAACACCACGAGGGTGAGTAGACGAGTATGATCATATTTCATATTCCCGGCTGAATCCGCACCAGTCTAAGGAGAGCTGCAGAGGTCCGGGAGGACGGATCTGACTCGGGCGGGAGGTTTACGCTCAAACCATGAAGCGTCTGTCTGTCAACACATCTGTTTCGGGAAAACATCCGCTCAGTGCTGTCACTTTACTTCAAGATTAATTCACTCAAAAGCCGCCACGAACATCATGGCCGAGTTGTTGAAGACACACAGACGTATAGTCGTAGCGGAGACGAGAACACATCGAGCAGGCAAAGCAACACAAACACACACACACACACACACACACACACACACACACACACACACACACACACACACACACACACACACACACGGACAGACGGACAGACACGAGGTTAGCTCGGGAGGGGAGAGAGACAGGGCTGTAAAATCCTCATCAATATTCAGGGGAGGTGTCAGTCATTGGTTAATTGTGAACTGAATGCAGCTCTGATTGGCTGAATCTGTTAATGAGTTAGTGTCCTTGTTAGTTCAACCCTATTGAACCCACACACATTCAGCTGCCATGAAAAATGAGAACAGATGGAGAAATGATAATGACAGAAAGTGAAATTCAGGGTCTGAAAGCCAGTTTAAAGTTTAAACCCTCTAATAAAGATGCTTTTTTAACGTTTGACTTTTCTTTTAGTGTGTTTCTGTTTGTGACTCGAAACCGATGACATTAATAACTGTGTTTACAAATGCTTTAGAAGCCTTGAAAGCTGAAACTCACGATTATGCTAATGAGCGTTACATTTCTGACACACGCTTGAGCTGTTCGGCCAATCACAACGCACTGGGTCAGCTGGCCAATCAGAGCACTCTGAGCTCTTCAGAAGGAGGGGCTTAATAGAAATCAGTGCATTTCAGACAGACTGGTGATGGAGGCGCTGCAATAATGTACAGTATGTGGAGAATAATGTGTTTAAAGCATGTTAACCTATTCTAATACACCCAATAAACGACTTAATGAACTTTTAAAACAGCATCATATCTCATAAGAAAAATTTCAAAAGCAGTTTCTAATAATCATTGTAGTAATAGTTTGACTATGAGAGCTCATATTTTCAGGAGGTAAAAAACAAGTGCTTTCCATATTGGAAAAGAATCAATAATGGACGATTTATCCATAAAATATAGAACTATCATTATTTATCACATTACTAAATGTCCGAATGTTAAAAAGAACAATATTAAAAAGAGACAAATTCCCGTCCACCAAAGAAAGCAACAGGTGAAGCCTGAAGACTTTCTGTTGGAATCAGTAACGCGTGAACATCCACAAGAGAAGGATGATGTTTTCTAGATACTCTTGAAAATGAAGCCCCTGGATGAGATCGGGACGGGTTCAGCGGAGAGCGAGAACAGGTGAAATGAGGACAGAGAAAAGAGAAAGAACACAATGAGCATCTTTCTCTCTCTGTATCTCTCCGTCTGTCCTTCGCTATCGATCGAGGGCAGATAAAGGAGACGTAGAGCTTCTCCGAGGCCTGAATTATTCATTGACTGTAGACGTGCGACTCGCCTGCAGGTTATTCAGGAGTTCGGCTCAGTAACCTGTTTAACTTTAGCTGTCATCCAACATGTCAACAGAAATATCATCTTCATAAATCTTTTAACAGAACAGGACGCTTTATAAAACCGATACACCTTTGAAGTTGTTGTGAAATAGCAGAACATACTATATTATTCAAATAAAAAAGTTTAATGTCATTTTTTATTAATACTGTACAAGTAAGTATTGAACACTTTTGGCTTATATCACATTAAGTAATTAAAAGTTATGCTTATATTATATAAAATATTTTATAAAATGCTTACTAAAAGTATTGAACACTTTTGTCTTATGTAATGTTTATATTGTTGCTGTTTTATGAAAGCAATGTGCAGATAGGCTTATGTTTATTTTAGTTTCTAAAATTTTATATTTAATTAAAACATATATTTTAACTTTTATTTTTTATTTTTAAATAATTAAATATTAAGTTATTAAAATGTATACAAATTAATAAATAATGTATTTATTTTATATAATATTTACTAATCCTTTTGTTTTATATCATGTCAATTTTGTTGCCGTTTTATAAAAGCATTAAGCAAATGTTTATTATATCGCTCAAATTAAATATTTAATTAAAATATGTTTTAATTGTAATTTTATTTAAAAATAATTAAATGTGAAGTAATTAAAAAGTATACAAATAAGATAAAATAATGAATTAAATAAAATGTTATTGCATTAATAACATTAAAAGTATTGCATTTTTTGCCTTATATCATGTTGATATTATTGCCATTTTATAAAAGCAATAAGTAGATGTGCATTCTAGTTGCTAAAATTAATTATTTAATATATTTTAAGTTAAAAAACTTTTTAAATACTTTAAAATTAAGTAATTCCAATGTAATAAAATTTAATTGAATAATGAATTAAATAAAACACTTATTTAAGAAATAATCTGATGTGTTTATTTTAGTAGCTAAAATTAAAGCAAATTAAAAAAGAAAGTTTTTGAATACATTTTACTTTAAATAATTCATATTAAATAATGATTATTATTATTATTAATTAAAAATGACTTAATAATAATTTATTAAAGAAAATAAAATATTTATTTTATATAACATTTAGTAAAATTATTTAAAATTATTTTTTAAATTATTTTGCCATCTTCCCTACATTTTGTTTTTTGTGCTTATATTTCCTGATTCACTCGTCAAGCATTCACATCTGCATTCTTGACTATATTCTGGCCATAATGGGGTTTAACCCTTTGCGCTGTACCTAACAACACTCCTTCACCATGGTAACGACACTCCTTCACCATGGTAACAACACTCCTTCACCATGGTAACAACACTCCTTCACCATGGTAACAACACTCCATCACCATGGTAAAAACACTGTAACTTGCGACTTTAAGTGGCAAACACTGTGTTTGAGTAAAGCTCATGGATGTAGGACAGCACGAGGAGAAATAAGACAGAGAGAAACAGATGATTTCTCTTGAACTGATGTGTATAAACATCTCCCACACATGGAGTAGATGTTTTACATTTATGAATAATGTATTTATGATTATTAAGGGCGCTGATGAGATGCAGACGGCAGCCTGCAGGTGTGTGGCGTCACCAGTAGGGGGCGCACAGAGCCCAAATTCCCCCTGACATCTGGAATGTGCTCTTCCAAGCGCTCTCACCTCGAAAGTGGGCTGTTGGCATGGCAACCGAGGGGTGGTGAGAGTGTATGTGTGTGTGTGTGAGGGATGGAGGGGCAGCAAACGGGAGACCATATAGTGCACAGACAGCAGACGAGGAGAAGGATATATGACAGGTACAGGTGAGCGCCTCGCTAACACACACGCATGGACGTACATGACAAACACACACACACACACATTCAGAGGCGGGCTGGAGGCGGGTCGCTTTGGGGTTCACCGTGACCTGTTATACTATCCTGCGTTTACCTGCCCCGGGAACCAACGCACGCCCCTCGCTGACCCGTCCAGGCTGGAGAGGGAGACCGCGCTCCCCTCTATACAGATCCCGTCAGAAACACACAACACACCATCATGCCATCGCATGCACACACACACACACACACACACACACATCCACACAGCGTACTAGAGATGATTACATAACCAACCCACGATGCACAGCGGCATGAGCGTTTCACAGAAACTCATTACTTCATGCATGTGTGAGATGCAATGAGCCTTTCGAGAGAAAAGTCAAAGCCTGTCCAGTACACACACACACACACACACACACACACACACACACACACACACACACACACACACTGCTGTTAGCTCATTCACTTCATTCAAAGCGTTTCATAATTTCTTGGACAGCAGCCCTCCACACTATAAACACACACACACACACACACACACACACACACACACACACACACACACACACACACACACACACACACACACACACACACACACACACACACACACACAGATCTAATATGTGCTCGAGCACAGCAGAACAGCTCAATTAAAATCTGATGCTCCTGGGCAAAGACACACCATGTTTCCAATAAAAATCCCTAAAGGAATAGTTCAGCCACAAATAAAAATCATCCACGCACTCTTTCTCTCTATTGTGGACTGTGACGGAGACGTTTAGCAGAACGTCCAAGCTGCACGTTTGCTATTTCTGTGCTCTTTACAGGACATCCAGACTTAAAGAGAGAAACTCACTCAAATATAATGTCCACTACAGAGGACAAGTCTATTCCTGGGTCCCAGGAGGATTACTGTATATTTTAGTAGTCTATATATATGTCTAGTGGGAAGAAGTGTAATATATACATATATATATATATAAAGGGTTTGAAATGAACTTTTTCACCAATTTGGCCGAATGTTTAAGTTACCGGCCATTCAGAACTTCTGCTAGCCAATAGAAATGAACCAGATTAACTATGTCACAGCTTTTAAATCTACGCTATTGCTTCAATGCAAGTGTTCAAGCGCGGCGTTATTTGTTGCGTAGTGACGTGTGTGTTCAAGTAGCTTGAGCCAGAAATACACTGTATTTAATAGATCACGATGACTCACGAGTTGAGTATTTGCATTACACTTCTTCCCGCTACACATACATTAATAAACAGTTCAAAACAAGACTAAAAAGTGTGTAAAAAATAAAATACAGAAAAATACTGTATACTCAAATATGATCATGTTTGTTTTGTTATATAAATTGAATTCCAAGTAAAAAAATATCATTTGTTCATAGTTTACATTTTGGGGTGAACTATCCCTTTAATTCACACATAAACATACACACATATGTGACCCTGGACCACAAAACCAGTCACATGGGTCCATTTTTTGAAATTGAGATTTGTACATAATCTGAAAGCTGAATTAATAAGCTTTCCATTGATGTGTGGTTTGTTATGATAGGACAATATTTGGTTGAGATACAACTATTGAAAATCTGGAATCTGAGGGTGCAAAAAAAATCGAAACATTGAGAAAATCTCCTTTAAAGTTGTTCATTTATGTTCACGATTGAGCTGCATTCACTCACAAAAATAAATGTTTTATATATTTACGGTAGGACATGTTCAAAATATTTTCATGGAACATGATCTTTACTTAATATCCTAATGATTTTTGGCATAAAAGAAAAATCTGTAATTTTGACCCATACAATGTATTGTTGGCTATTGCTACAAATATACACATGCAACTTATGACTGGTTTTGTGATCCAGGATCACTCTGGGAAGCATCACTATTACTGGTCATACTGGCCACTCTTTAAGCCCTAACAGGACAGGCGTTACACTTCAGCACACAACGGCTCCTGCTCCCGACAGGAATGATTCCTCAAACTATGTGTTTTGTTGAGGTGTGACATTACCCAAATCCCAAGTTTAATCCCAAATCCCATTACAAATCCCAAAGTCTTCCACTGAATGACTGACAGCCTAGCTCTGGCGCTGTGGTTGAGAGCGACCGACTGCAGGCCATGCGAATCATGAAATGCTACAAGGCTTTTTTGCGAAGTCAGCATGTTAAAACTCGCTGCGTCCAAACAAACCCCGTTCCCTTCGCTTCATCCGCCCTTTCATTAATACACCTGCTTTTAAACACACACTGCGCTCTCTCTTTATCTGCAGCTAATTACAGAAGATTACCCACTCGAGTGGAGAGCTAGAAGGCGACACACACACACACACACACACACACACACACACACACACACACACACACACACACACACACACACACACACTCGCGGTGTCAGCACCACGGACAGCTCCATTATTCTGCAGGAGTTTGACCCTCAGATCTTCTACTCGTCTCAAGCGCTCACGCTCACGGCTAGATGTTGTTCTCGACTCCCACTGATCATACATCACACTGATGACAGACATGCTTATGTGGAGGAATTGAGCATTCAGAATCTATAACACACACAACAATAAGGATAAATCGATAAATAACATTCAATGAAAACATTGAGCTTTATATAAATATATATGATTAGTTAAAAATCTATATGTAAATATGTAATAAAATATTAATATAAATAATATATTAATAACATACTATATATACACATATATGTATATTAGTAATATTTTTTATTATTTTATTAATATATAATATATATTAATATTTTATTATATTTATAAGAATATATATATATATATATATATATATATATAATTAGTTAAAATGATAAAAATATAATCAAATATTAATATAAATAATATATTAAATCGAAAATTACCATTTGATAAAACATTGAGTTGAACATATACATATAATATTTTATTATTTTATAATACAATTTTATATATAATATTATTGTTAATGTTATTTATATTTAAATATATAATGGAATGTTAATGTCAGAGTTCCTAAGTTTTTTCCCTGTGACTCAGTTTCCCAGTGTGTCTGATTATTGATTATGTTCATGAACACCTGTTGCTAATTATCTTAGTTCTCCTCGTTAAGTTCAGTGTTTTCTGTGTTCTTTGTCCGGTGTCGTCTATTTTATGTGGATGATTTTTGCCTACGTTTCTCCTGTGTGGATTTATTCCCTCGTCGTGCGCTTTCTGTTAGCAGCCACCCGTGACATATACAAATTGTATTTACATATATATTAACTTTATGTATATTATTTATATTTACATGTTATGATAAAATTTCATAAAAATATAATAAATAGGATGCATGAAAATAAGGGAAAATATGTGCTAGTTTGAAATCCTTCAGAGTTTTAAACTGGAAGTAAGCAAAGCTAATTCACATGTGAAGAGGTCAGCCAATCACAGAAGAGATCACGTGCACAGACGTCTTAAAGGTACAGCAGCGTAAGCTAATTCACATGCGAAGAGGTCAGCCAATCACAGCAGAGATCATGTGCACAGACGTCTTAAAGGTACAGCAGCATAAGCTAATTCATATGCGAAGAGGTCAGCCAATCACAGCAGAGATCACGTGCACAGACGTCTTAAAGGTACAGCAGCATAAGCTAATTCACATGCGAAGAGGTCAGCCAATCACAGCAGAGATCACGTGCACAGACGTCTTAAAGGTACAGCAGCATAAGCTAATTCACATGCGAAGAGGTCAGCCAATCACAGCAGAGATCACGTGCACAGACGTCTTAAAGGTACAGCAGCATAAGCTAATTCACATGCGAAGAGGTCAGCCAATCACAGCAGAGATCACGTGCACAGACGTCTTAAAGGTACAGCAGCATAAGCTAATTCACATGCGAAGAGGTCAGCCAATCACAGCAGAGATCATGTGCACAGACGTCTTAAAGGTACAGCAGCATAAGCTAATTCACATGCGAAGAGGTCAGCCAATCACAGCAGAGATCATGTGCACAGACGTCTTAAAGGTACAGCAGCATAAGCTAATTCACATGCGAAGAGGTCAGCCAATCACAGCAGAGATCACGTGCACAGATGTCTTAAAGGTACAGCAGCATAAGCTAAATCACATGCGAAGAGGTCAGCCAATCACACCAGAGATCATGTGCACAGACGTCTTAAAGGTACAGCAGCATAAGCTAATTCACATGCGAAGAGGTCAGCCAATCACAGCAGAGATCATGTGCACAGACGTCTTAAAGGTACAGCAGCATAAGCTAATTCACATGCGAAGAGGTCAGCCAATCACAGCAGAGATCACGTGCACAGACGTCTTAAAGGTACAGCAGCATAAGCTAATTCACATGCGAAGAGGTCAGCCAATCACAGCAGAGATCATGTGCACAGACGTCTTAAATGTACAGTAGCATAAGCTAATTCACATGCGAAGAGGTCAGCCAATCACAGAAGAGATCATGTGCACAGACGTCTTAAAGGTACAGCAACATAAGCTAATTCACATGCGAAGAGGTCAGCCAATCACAGCAGAGATCATGTGCACAGACGTCTTAAAGGTACAGCAGCATAAGCTAATTCACATGCGAAGAGGTCAGCCAATCACAGAAGAGATCATGTGCACAGACGTCTTAAAGGTACAGCAGCATAAGCTAATTTACATGCGAAGAGGTCAGCCAATCACAGCAGAGATCATGTGCACAGACGTCTTAAAGGTACAGCAGCATAAGCTAATTCACATGCGAAGAGGTCAGCCAATCACAGCAGAGATCACGTGCACAGACGTCTTAAAGGTACAGCAGCATAAGCTAATTCACATGCGAAGAGGTCAGCCAATCACAGCAGAGATCATGTGCACAGACGTCTTAAATGTACAGTAGCATAAACAGCCTGTTTAATTCTACAGGTCAGCATGGGTGGAAAATGATCTTGAAAAAGCTGCTTTTTGTGCATACTAACTTTATAAACAGGCTCCAGGAGAAAATATCAATACAAATCATATTTATGCTGCTATATAACACTGAAGTTTAAACCAGTTAGCCGCTCTTCATTGCTGCAAACGGAGCTTATTCTAAAACTGTGTTGTGTGTAGGTTCAGACAGAACTGCATAAAGAACTGCATTATATAATCATTTAAATCATATGCATTTTTATGCAAATTTATGCCCGCAACAATATGCGTATCCACAGCCACAATCCACAGCGTCCCGTTATCTGCATAACACTAGACGTGTCTACACACAAGTCGCCCACACGCTGAGAGAGTGTGTGTGTGTGTGTGTGTGTGTGTGTGTGTGTGGCCACGATTGTGTAAGATTGAACAGTCAATAAAGAGACAAGCTTTTGTCACTGGGGTTTTAATTCCTGCTGATACTATAATCCAGATGAAAACACGAACGGCACGCAGCACAGAAGTGTACGGATGGGTTTCCCACCACCACTATAGTACACTTTAATTCAGCAAGGATGCATTACATTGATCAAAAGTGACAGTAAAGACATTTTGTAATGTTACAGATTTCCATTCCAAAGAAATCTGGTCTTTTGAGCTCTCTATTCATCAAAGAATCCTGAAAAAATATCACTGTTGTGTTTCCACAAAAATATTGAGCAGAAAAACAGTTTTCAACACTTATAATAATCATAAATGTTTCTCAAGCATCAAATCATCATATCAGAGTGATTTCTGAAGGATCATGTGACACTGAAGACTGGAGTAATGATGCTGAAAATTCAGCTTTGCATCACAGGAATAAATTACATTTTACATTATATTCACATAGAAAAACAGATATTTTAAATTTTAATAATATTTCACAATTTTACTGTATTTTTGATCAAATAAATGCAGCCTTGGTTACATCTTTCAAAAAACATTAAAAAAATTGTACCGAACTATTTTTACTAGTGTAGGCCAATGTAGAATGTGCAAATTTCAATATTAAATTATATATATATGCTATATATTTGATGCTATATATATATATATATATATATATATATATATATATATATATATACATACACACTATTATATATATACAGTATATGCTACAAAAATACAATGTTTTTCTTCCAGTAAAGTATATACTGCATATGAATATGCAGAACTCCAGGATTTCATTCTGAATAGTGTAAATGTCAAAAGCGTATCCAGTAGAACAACACAGTATGTGAATGAGTTTCATTCATAGACTCAAACTAACAGAGTATAAAGAATCTGAGAGAGCCTAGGGCTGGATTTACATCAGAAAGATCCTCTCTCTGACACAACACACTCCAGAGTCACACAGCACTTATATTCTGTGTGTGTGTGTGTGTGTGTGTGTGTGCTTTTCAATCTAAATGCCATGATCACAGTGGGAGCTTCAGTCCCGATCCACAGCAAAGCCTCCCTATAAAGGTGCCGCACGCTTGAATCAACAGCAAAATGGCAGAGAAAAGCTGTGTGTGTGTGTGTGTGTGTGTGTGTGTGTGTGTGTGTGTGTTAGCATGTGAGACGTGATATGAATCTCTGTGTCTCGCTGCACACGGCACATGAGTGACACGAACACGTCTGGGTCACACCTCAGCCACAATCTGCTCAAACCAATAAGAAATCAGGAGAATTAACTCTATTTTAAGACTGTTAGTATACTTTCTGCATTGTGATATTATATTCATGAATATATTAAGCATGTTAACCTCATTTCTCAGTGGCATATTGTAATGTACAAAATATTCATAATCATAAGTACTAAATGAAATAAATAATATTATTTATTTAATTACTAATTGCAAATCTAAAAGTATATATAATAATGGTGTTTGTATTTAATGTATGCTCAATTAAATAAATAAATAAACAAATAGTAAATATATGTGTGTGTGTGTGTGTCATGCAAGTATTTTGTACAAAATTTAATTTATGTTCATTTAAAAATGAAAAATATCAATATATACCAAATATTCATAATCTTATTTATTTAATAAACATTTGCAAATCACATTGCATAATAATAGTATCATAACGATATTTGTATTTTATTTAATGTATGCCAATTTAAATAAATAAATAATGTCATGCTAGTATATTGTACTGGTTTTTAAATTATGGTAATTTAAAAATAAAACAAACTAAAGTATTAGCATTGTGTAATGTACAAAATATTCATAATCATAATTGCTAATATATGAAATAAATTTATATTAATTAATATTTGCAAATCTAACTGTAAGTATATAGCATAATTTCTTTATGTTCATTTAAATATATAAAAAAAACATATTTGCAAATAAATATATATATATAATAATAATTCATGTTATTATAATATATTAATAATAATTGTATTATTAATAAATAATAATTTCTTGTTTTTGTTGTTTTGATGTTGTGGTGAATTATGACCCGGCATCATAAGACTCACACACACATTCACTCCAGCGTCAGTGATCCAGTAGCTGTAATCTCACTCATGCTGATTCAAGCACTTCATGGAGATATAACCATCAGATAGCACTTCAAAGCCTGTGTGTGAGGGTGTGTGTGTGTGTGTGTGTACGTCATCTCCGTCTCTGAGATCGTTTGCTTTCCGCATTATATCTGCCACTGCTTTAGAATAAGAGCTCAGCGATGTTGGTTCACCAGTGCTGAGCTCTTCCTGTTTGATTCTCATTCACTGGGCATTCTGGGTAATCACAAGCCCTCAGTGCAGAGGAACGTGCCAACAGCTCGAAGGCTTGGCCATTCAGACGGTCTCTCTCTTTCACTCGCCGTTCTCCTTATTAGTCTGCTAGCTCTTCCTGGCTGAGTTAATTGCATGTGTGTGTGTTTGGCGAGCCCTGAGTTTTACTCCAGCCCTAATTAACCAGCGAACGAGAGAGAAGAAAAAATGTGTTTGAGTCGAAAAAAGACCATTTAATCACCCAGAACTTCACAGTCAAGTGGAGATTCAGGAGAAAGTTCAGCAAACGGTGTCGGGGAGTAGTTACAGCGCAGTTAAAGGGACAGTTCACTCAAAAAAATGAAAATTCTCTCATCATTTTCCAAACCTATATGAGTGTCTTTCTTCTACAGAACAAAAAAGATGATGTTTTAAAGAACGTTAGCCATTAGCCGCGTTTCCATTACCGTAAAATTGCGCGAATTGAAATTGCGATTTGAAAATACGCTCAATGGAAACACGTCAATTTCGCAAAAACTCCCATTTATCGCAAAAAAGTTTTTCCACTCGCATGAGGAGGTTTTTCAGGCAATTCGAAAAAGAAATATTTCGCAAAACTGCAATGGAAACAGTTTTTGCGCATTTCCAGGTCACCTGACGTAGACGACGCGGTGTGTTTTGGACAGAATTCGAGACAGAGATCTTTATTAAATTCATATAAGACACAATAATTACAGGAATAATGGATTCTAAACCTCAAATCAATGCCACAATCAAGACCTCGAAGCAGAGATGAGGGAGAAACACCCAGAAACAGCTCATATGAGCCGCTCTCAAATATAATAAGGGTCGTTCCTCACCATTAATGCTTGGAAAACACACATACATCTCCTTCCATTAATAATAATGGCCAGTGCGGTGGCTGGGATATTAGTACATAAACCTATTAACGTCCGTTTTCATGATTTTTGGAATTATTTTACTGATCGCGAAAGGAAAAAATTAAGTTTTAGTCACATAACATCGGTTAATGGAAACGCCGTCATTTCGCAATAGTTTTTTGTCGACATTTAGAAAAAATCTTTAAAGTTTTGTGCAAATCTAATGGAAACGCGACTCTTGACTTCCATAGTATTTTTTCCCCCTTGTTAACAACATTCTTCAAAATATCTTTAGTTTTTCACAGGAGAAAGAAACTCATACAGGTTTGGAACGACATGAGGGCGAGTAAATGATGACAGAAACTTCACTTTTGGGTGAACTATCCCTTTAAGATGCTCTTTTGAACAACTAGTTAGCTACACTACAAGCTATGAATGAAACTTATCTACTACAATGAACATTATATTTTTAAATATTATCTATTTGGCACATAAACAATGATTAAATTAGGGTAACAGCATTATATGTAACTAATAAAACACTAATCAAAACATCCTAATTTGCATACTTGAATAAAACTAAAACTGTGATAAGTTAAGGTTTGTAACTAAATAACTACATATTTCACAAGACAAAAAAAAAAAAAAAACAGTATTCGAACCACTAAAATTAAACATTGGAATGAATGAACAGATTCACTAAAATATTGTATATTCCATTTCAATATTGTATTGTAATATATAAAGTGCCATTCATAAATGAAAATTAAAATACTTTTTATAATTTTCAATATAATTTTTCATTTATTCAATTACACATATATGTAAACCTTGAAAAAAATATTATAACTTTTTATAATTTTATATCTTTATATATATATATATATATATATATATATATATATACTATTAATAGTTAATAGTATATAATATATATAATAAATAAAATAAAAATTTGTAATATTATATATAATAAGATATATATATACTGTATATAAAATTGTATATATAATCTAATAGTATATAATATATATAATAAAAAAAAAATATTTTATATATATATAATTAGATAATTGTATATATAATCTTTCATATATAAAACTTTATAAAAAATTATTTCATATATAGTGCAGAAAGTTTTTCATATTTTTTATGTCTTTGTTATAAATTGCTCATAATCCTAAACTGAACAACACTAGTGTATTGCACTTTTTCAGGCTGAGAGCAGCAATCCTTCAGTTGAACAGAGGGGGCGCTAGCATCACAGCAACTACAGGTGTTTCCATCATAATGAAGTCTTGCATCAGTCTGTATAATATTAATGGTGATCAGGGAGACCCCTGATGTGTTCCTTCATGTTTAAAGAGGCATCGGAGTGTGTGTCAGCTCCAGTCTCAGGAGAGTTACACCACTTCAGTCAGAGGCCTGTAAATTAGCCTCGACCAACAGCATCGATACACTCCCTCTCACTGGCACACCACCAAACGCAGTAAATCATAAACCTAATGCCATACAGCGCCTGTGTGTGAGACTGAGAGAGAGAGAGAGAGAGAGACACTCACGTCTGCGTTCTCTAATTCAGTTGCGATCACTCGTCGGCCCTCCAAATGATCAAAAACTAATTCAGCCTCTGACTCACTGCCATTATCCAGCGCAGAAACATTCACCGATGATCGCTGGTTAGCCAGAGAGGATTTCCCTCGAGAGGTGTAGGCGAGTGTGTGCTGTGTGTTATCTATGATTATCAGTGTGGTAGCTATAGAGGAATGCTTTTTTAATAAATGAATGTTTATGTGAGTGACAGGCATGATTCTTAATAATAAAATCCCTCTGCAGAGCAAATTCACTAAATGAACACACAAGAAAACAAACAGGCTGTGCTCGAAATACCTTACTCATACTATTTCTGCAGGATGCATACTGTGAATTTTTTATTAATGCAAACCTAAGTAGTTGTTTGCATAAATGTGCAGAATACCATATCCCCACAATGCAATTGCATTATATATATATATAGGCTATATATATATATATATATATATATATATATATATATAGTACATTATTGTTATATATATTACATTACTATATATATATATATTCAAAATGATAAAAGGACACTTTTAAAAATAAATATGGTTATTTCGTAAATTGCATTGTTTTTTTCAACCCTTTTCCCATTAAAATACAATAAAATATTTCAAAAAATAAAAATGCAATTATTAATTACTTAACATTTAAAGTTAATAATAAAAAATAATGTTAATATATAAAGTGCCATTCATAAGTAAAAATTAACATGTAAAAAAAAAAAAAAAAAATATATATATATTTTTTTTTTTAATGTACATGTTAATTTTATTAACATGATTTGAATTTTTTAAATATATTTTTTAATAAAGTTCACCGATGTTTTTTTTTGTAAAACTTGACAAAACTTTTAAAACTTTAAGACTTTTTAAAATATATTATATATTTATTTCTATATAATACATACAGAATGTACAACATTTTATATATATCTGCATAAAAGATACTATTTCAATATATTTATATTAAAATTAAATTTCAATATTATATATATAATTGTATGTATGTATATATATATATATATATATATATATATATATATATATATATGTGTGTGTGTAAAACTTTATAAAAAAATATTACATATATAGTGCAGAATGATAACTTATATGTAATGAGGTCATGTGATAATGCAGCATCCTGTTTGAAATGTTTATTTTTATATGTTGCACATTGTTTCACATGCAATTTATATTGTGTACTGCATATTTGCACAGTAGTTTCCATTCCCAAAACACAGCCGGAGTGGGAAAAGTAAAGCTAATGAGACACCTAGTGAGAGAGAACAAATATAAAAGCATAAAAGACAAGAAAAAAAAAGTGTGAACTTGGGAGACGTGTTCAAGGAGAGTGGGGATAAAAGGATCTGACGCTAAAGTCAGAGGATGAAAGAAAAACAAATAGGCATAAAAATGCCAAAAACAGAAACAAATAAGACATGGAGTAAAGATCGCAACAGTTCACATCTCAGCAGGAAGTAA
Source organism: Leuciscus leuciscus (assembly GCF_965113295.1). NCBI lineage: Eukaryota > Metazoa > Chordata > Actinopteri > Cypriniformes > Leuciscidae > Leuciscus > Leuciscus leuciscus. The sequence goes on along the minus strand of NC_138724.1, from coordinate 26,953,570 downwards.
GTCTCAGTATCTCACGCCTCATTGGCTGAGCCCTGGCCCACACAGCCACCAATGGCATTCAAACACCCAGTTAGCCTCAGGTGAGTCTCATTAGCATGATTAATGAGCTCATTACTTATTAGCGACATACAGCTGAACATACAGCTTGTTCATTTACTTCATATCAGCCGTTCTGAAGCTATCTTCCAAAACCTAGCGAGAGAAACCGGCACGTTCCACAAGATACAGGTGGAAATTAACACAGCCTGAACCTCGTTATGACAAAATTATTATGCAGAACTGCATCTTTCGCAGAGAAGACAATGTGAAGAGCTAAGAAAGGATATGTTTATATGGTGGATGGTGACTATATGTGATCACTTATTGAAAATGATTCATATAAATAATCAAAAACACACTTTTACACGACATTTGTCTGTACTGTATTTATTCTAATTAAAGTATGCTGTTAGTTTAGTAGATGGTTTATGCATCAACACTGAAAAAGTATCGTCAAAATTGGTCAATCTAATTAAAAATGGGCTATTTTAATTTTATTATTTGTATGTGCAACATTTTTAAGGCTAGAAACATCGCAAGGTTAACATGCCGTTCTTGTCGGTACTGAAAATAATTGGTAAAATTTCAATCTAAGTGCAGTATATAGGCTTATTAGAGTAAACATGACAACATGCTAATAGTAAAATCAACTGAAAGTGTTTCTCATGTAGTTCTCATATAGCCACATGCTAACATCAAACCGTTGTAATATAAATAGTCAAAAATACACTATTTAATTCATAACTTGTTTGTACTGTGTATTTTGTTAATTTAAGTTGTGTGCTGTTAGCTTATTAGCATGCTATCATCAAACTCTTCCAGAATCAGCTGAAAGTTCGTCATTCTTGCATTTAGCATCGATGCTGAAGCGAATTGATCAAATACTACAATGTACTTAAAAATTGTTTATTTTATTTCTTCGTACGCTTTCGCAGCGTTATTATACGTTAGAGTATCGCAACATGCTAACGCCATGCTACAATAATGTCGACTGGAAGTGTCATTTCTCCTAGTTCTCATGAGCATTGTTATTTAGCCACATGCTAGCATCAAACTATTGGAATATAATTAGTTTAAAAAATGCTATTTTATAAACTTGTTGCATGATTCCAGCAGTTCTTGTAAATATAGTGCCGTTTAGCATTGATACTGCAAAGAATTGGGCTATCTAATTAGGCTATTTTTAAGGGTACAACAATGTAAACATGACAACATGCTAATCATTCGATTAGCAGTATGCTAATGCAAAACTTTACTGAAGGTGCGTCCCAAATCGTGTATTTCTGCTCTATTCTACGCCATTTTTGTAGAATAAATTCTAAATGAAAAAGTGCACTTTATATACCCGGATGATGCACTTATTTAAAACGAAAAAACGAAGTGTGGAACGGTGGACACTTCAACTGTCGCAGCTTTAATTACGTAGCGGAGGGGGAGGGGCTATCAGACTCCGAAGTTGAAAGACAAAATAAACGTATAAAGTTCATACACTACACGGTTGAATACATAGTGTATAAGTGTATAGTGTGTCATTGGGACACAGCTTGAGTCAATTCCCACGTGTAGTGGTCTTTTGTGCCATTCAACCTGCCATGTGAAGTTGCTGCCTATGAAGTGCACTACAAATAAGTCACTCATGAGATTTGGCTGTCCATGTTGGCAGTCGATAGCATGACGGCTCACTGGCGTTTTGGAACAGAGCTTGAGAGAAACTACTAACTCGCATTACGACTTGAAAGCAAGAGCGGCGCACCGCTGTGTCTGTATCTGTCTCAGAGCCTGTGGCGAATACACGCTATGCTGGGTATTACCCACAATCCCCTGCTCTCTAGCAGGAGCTCTACCGCTTGCTGTGGGTTGGTCAAACATGTAATGCATCTCTCCACACACACACACACACACACACACACACACACACACACACATATTCTGACAGATACCTCTTGTCAGGGGGGGTTTCTTGACTGGGCGGTACTTCCTGTAGGTCTGGAAGATTGGCAAAGTCGTCATGCTCGGCCAGTCCGATCGCGAGAGAGAGAACCACCATTTTTCCTTCCCTTCACCAAGAAAATGAGACACAAAACAAAGAGAGAGCAGAAAGAGAGAGCCGTAAAGTGCAGAGAGGAAGAGTCGAGAGCGAGAGGAAACACACAAGAACAAGAACAAGTTATTAGGCAGCAGATAATATTAGTGTTGAGTTTAGCATATCAGCCCCGTTCCTCAGACCGCTCTGCACATGTTCTGTTTTACAGCAGCTGATTCATCAATATGCACTTATTTGCATTTTGCATGTTAACTTTGGTTGATCTCAATGGCAAACGTGTGCTTACCAATACAAGTAGAGTTAAAGTCGGCATGAAACTGTGTGAAATACAGATTCTCCAGTCATTCCCGTCGCGTTTAGAGCTGATCTCGATGTAAACGGGCCTGTAAACACTCGAACTCACATTCTCTCGCACACACACATTGATTTACTGTCCTCGTCACTCAACACATTCACCGTCTCCCTCTTTCACTGGTGTTTTCATCCTTCTCTCTTCTCTCTCTCTCTCTCTCTCCTCAGCCTTAATTGAGGCCCGTTAGAGAGATCTGGACTAATTGTTTCTATTTGAGAGTGCAGAGAGTGTGTGTGTGTGTGTGTGTGAGGTGTCGGCACTGAGCTGCTGCTTTCTGGGTCACTGCTCACCCTCTATCTCCTCTCCTCTCGTCTTCTCTTCTCTTCTCTTTCTTACATTCTTCAATTTTCTCTCTACTTACAAATCCCCTCATCTCTGAGCCTGGACCTTTCTCTAATATCCTGCTATTAAACTCCTCTTAAACAGCTTTTGAAAGCTTTCGTCTGTCCCTCCTGATCTTAAAGGAACAGTTCACATGAAAATGATTAGGTTCACAAACGCAAATAGTTACAAACCAATATTATACAGTATGTGTGAGTGTGCAAATTATAAATATATATATAAATAATAAATTTAACTATTTATATATATATAAAATACCTTTTGCAATTGTATATCATTTGTTGTTTTATATATATAATTAACATTGAATATTCAAATTTGAATGTTGTGCAATTTAAAATTTCTCCATTTATTTTATTTTCTTATTTATGTTCATATGACAATATACATATTACAAACGTACAATATATATTTACACACACACACACACACACACACACACACACACACACACACACACACACACACACACACACAAAGATATATACATATATATAAAATGTATCTGTCATCATAAATGTCATCTTTATCAAATCTCAAAATAAATATCCATTTTTCATATTGTAAATTATGCTTAAATATTTTTAATGTGTTATTTTTTTTGATTTATAAAATACTTTAAATAAAAAAAATGTATAAACATCCCTAATATGGAATTCCATTTTTGAAATATCGCTTTATGTTCCGCAGAAAAACCGTTCCGGTTGGGAACGACATGACAGTGAGTGAAGGGTGACAGTATTTTCATTTTCAGGTGAACTATTCCTTTAAATTCCAACCTCGTCATATGGCATTATTATCTCTCTTTCTTTCCTTCCTTTCCTTCTCCTCATATCTAAAGTGGTTTTAATACTCTCTAACCCCCCCTCCACTTCCCCAACTTCCATTTCTTCCCCCTCTCTCCTGCTGTAAATCCATCCATTCCTTCATATTCTCTTGGGCTTCCCTCCATTTTGGCCGACTCCGGCTATTTTTGCCTTTCAGAATTTAATGGCTGCAAAAAATAGCTCCTGGCTGGAGCGACTACACACTCGCGCGCGCACAACACATACTCATCCGCACACAACAGACAGGAATCATTATTGTCAAAGTAATAAAAAGAAGCACTTTTCCGGTGAGAGCCGGACTGCGAATGTTCTGGGATGTTAACAGTACCGTCGCTGACCACTGATAACACACCAACAACCCTCAATTACACCCCACCTCCCCCTTCCTCTCGCCTTCCCTTTCTTCTTCTATTTTTCTGTCTCTATATCAGACCCAAGGCCATGAATGTGTGTCAATGACATCCCCCTTTAACCAGCGGAGATGAAATATTTAGTCTTCCCAGCATAAACGGAGCACGGATGTTTTCTAACTGGCACACTTCCATACTATTTTTGCAGTATGAACATTGTTCACCGTATGTGAATTCTGTATGCATGAAATTACCAGAGGATCTACACCATTTGTAAAATGTGAAGTATGCAAACTTCCTCAATGCAATGCATTTAACTTGACTTTATATTTGAACCCATTAGCTATATGTTTCAATCCGCTTATTTTTATGCGAATTTTAGGAAATCTATGGAAAGGATGCTGGATGGAAATGCAAAGACTATCCGATGTGCGTAAACTACGATGGAAACACATTCACCGAATAAATCCCTCGATGTAGCCTGGTTAAAACCAGACCATTCTCAGTAGTAACTGAGTTATGGTCTGGCAAAGCTTCATTAATAACTCATTTCCAAAGGGGCGTCACCAACGGACGTCGCTCAAATGCCTCTGGGCGCAATTGGATAGACCTAAAACCAATCAGAGCGATCGTCATCGTGTAAAGCCATATCCCAATTCGCCTAAGTTACACTATGCCATAAAAGTATGTACTCTTTTTGTGAAGAAAAGGTTTTTACTTTTGAATGTGTAGCAAAAAAGTAGGCAAGCTTTGGGACATACTACTTCGTCATCTTTATCGGACGGATCTGTCGCATGCATCCTGTCACGTAAACTGCCCTGTCAATCATCTTGTCACAGTTAAAATCCTCTATTAAATCTAATTTAATTTCCTACCGTTTCGGAGAGAAATGTAGCAGCACGTTCATCTGCCAGTGGGTCTTTCATGGAGACTGTCCTCATGTGTTTGCAATTTGAATATAATAATGCATTTAAAAGTTGGTGCGCGTCACCAACGGACGTCGCTCAAATGCCTCTGGGCGCAATTGGATAGACCTAAAACCAATCAGAGCGATCGTCATCGTGTAAAGCCCGCCTCAACGTTTCTGATTGGTGCCTCGATTTGGACGGATTAGAAATGGGCTTGAATGGGCTCTTTGCCAGACTACTTGTAGAGCAATTTGCCGGAAGTTTGTCTGGGGTTTTCACAGGCTACCCTCGATGCAACAAAAACTCAACAGAGGATGTGATTTGATATCTGGACTAACCAGCAGACCAATCGCATCACAGCATCTCAGATGTTGATTTGGTCGTTCTGAAATGCCTGAACCAAAGTCTGCAACCAGAATGATTTGGTTTAATTCTCTCAGAAACGTCTCACACGATTGCATTTCCAAACACCAGGCACAAGAGAACATGACAGCGTTTATTGCTTTGTATTATTTTGTAATTTATGATACGCCACAGTTGCTTCCCCGATTGCAGCAACTTCCATTTTTATTACAGATATTTTGCACCAAATTTCCAGGAAGTGAGGATGTTGTTCTCTTGAACACATGTGATGGAAGCGGTGCTTTATTCGCAAATGTTTTATGCGATATTCCAATTTTGCGCATAAGTTAAATTCGCAACTTTAGCTACTGACTCTATTTAGTCTCTTTCGCCAGTTCATTATTTGATCAAACTCCCAAAATTTGAGTCATAATATTAAAAAAAGATAAATAATCTGGTTTAGTTTATGAGGTGAGCACATGCTGAATTAAACATGCAATGCAGTCCTTTCATGTGATGAGAATGTGGCATACTACAGTTTGAAACATGTAACAATGCACACTGTAGGCTATACTGTTTTAACAGTTATCAATACTGGAAATGGGAAGGACAAAATCCGTTATTTAATGCATACAGAGTGCATACTAAATCTCCATACTGTGCACGACAAACTGCAGCAATAGTATGGGAGTATGCTATTCTGAACCTCAGACAAAACCCCATATTTCCTCACTTTCTTTCTGTTTTCTTTTCATTCTCTGTCCTGGGGTAACAATCCATTTTGAGAGTAATGATTCAGAGGACAGAAAATCAATGCTTCAGGGTTAACGTGAATCTGTAGCAAAGACTTTAAACTCAACACCTGCCTGCGTACAAACACTATCAAACGCACATTAACGTGGAAACAAACACGGAAAACCAAACGGAAAACAGATTTTACAGAATAGTTCACCCAAAAATCATTTACTCACCCTCTGAATGTTAATGAGCTGCACGATCAATCGTTAAAAGATTGCGATCTCGACTCAAACATCTTTAGGCGTGAAAAACAATTTCACAAACAGTGCCTTTTTAAACACACAGTATCTGTGTGAAATATTAAAATAATCACAGAAGTACTGAGATAAAAGATCATATTTCGGATTTAAACACTGATGTCTACGGAACTTTGCGCTTTAAATAACGGTTGTTTTGATTACATTTTAAGCCACTAGGTGGCGACGAGTGACTGTTAAAAAATGGATGTCATTGAATCATTCATTCTAGAGATTCATTCAAAAACACTGATTCATCTGGTAATAAAATAAGGGAAGTATTTGAGTCGTCATTGAATCATTAATTCAACCCGATTAAAAAAAATTATGTTAATTAAACATTTAAATGAACTGCAGTTATTCATATTTTGTAAGAACCTCTAGTAAAGTACATGCTATTTTGTTTAGAAGTCTGTTCAGAATCATGGAAGAATCACGATCTCTATTTGAAACAAAAAATCGTGATCCTCAATTTATCCAGAATCGTGCAGCTCTAACATTATCACATAATCATATAAATCATAAAGACTCCAGAGGCAGCCAAGATGAAAAAACAGCAAAAAATTACATATAAATTGTCTAATAGACTATATCACAAGTTATATTAACTATTTTGGACTACTTTTATAGTAGTTTTTTTCCATAAAGCAGCATAAAAATCATACAGGTTTGGAACGACATAACAGTGAGTAAATGATGACAGATTTTCAATATTTTATTAAGTACCATATATAAGAAGTGTATCTGAAAAATGTAAATATCACAGGTTGGACTGGCATAATGGCATTCGTAGAAAAAAAAATTCTGCGGCCTTTCAGGAGAAATTCTTTTTCAAACCTGTCATAATAAGCTGTTGACCTGAAGACACCTAGCTATTCATCACTAAATCGCTGTTTAAATGTGAAAATTACAGGCCTTTTCTCACACCGACCCCGTTCAGGAAAGCATCTATTATAATTCAATTAAATGCGTCACAACAGAGCCAAACGTCACTTACACACAACTGAGGCAGGCTTATAAATTCAACCATGTTACATCACTTGAGAACCATGAAATCCATCAATCACGATGATTTGCTGTGTGTTCACGTGTGGATAATCTTGGGAAATTAGATGATGTTCAGTCGCGTTAATTGTTTGTCATTTAAGCTGAGACCTGCCCTCCCTTTCCTTCGCAGGTCACGCAGTAAAGCAGCCGAAGAGATTTACAGAGACGGCTGGAGCATCTATTGAAGACCTGTAGCCCTTGTCAAGCTAGCGTAATGTGCTGCGGTTAGCTGGACGTCTGCTGTCCTGTGCACTCAATAACTCACAGCTATTCTAGGGAATTATGTTTCAGACTTTCCTAATGAATAAACAACCCTGTTTGAAAACAAAAGACTGAACATGAGGGATATTGAAGGGATTGTTCACCCAAAAATGAATATTTTGCCATCATTTACTCACCCTCATTTCGTTTTAAACTCCGTATGACTTTGTTCTTTCTTTCATGAAACACAAAATTGTAAAAAAAAAAAATAATCATGGTGTTTCTATTCCATAGAACAAAATCCTAAAGTGAACTATAAAGCTACAAAAACCATAAGCAGTCATGCACAATATTTCGAAAACAATTGTTTGAAAACAAAAGACTGAACATTAGGGATATTAACGGGATTGTTCACCTCAAAAATGAATGTTTTGCCATCATTTACTCACCCTCATTTCATTTTAAACTCTTTATGACTTCTTTCTTTCTTCCATGAAACGCAAAATAAAATTGTTTTTAAAATCATGGTGTTTATTTTCCATAGAACGAAAGCCTAAAGTGAACTATAAAGCTACAAAAACCAACCTAAAAGTAGTCATGCACAATATCTCAAGTCTTTAGAAGCTTAATGTAAGAAAAAGACTTGTTTTACTCCGCTGCAGCTTTCAAATGTCATTTACATATGGACATTTTAAAACTTTGGGGTGTCAAGATGCTTTGTGACATGTGTGACGCCACACACACAATTAGTTTATCCATGTTTTGCAACCAAAAGTGCCATGGTTTAGTTTGATACTCAACATTTGAGAACTATGGAAGGAAAGATCAGTGAATTCAGTAAATATCAGTAAATTAGACTTATATACAAGCATATATATGACTTTGAAGAAGTTTATGGTGTTTAGAAAGAAGAAAGTCAAACCGTTTGGAAGTGAAATGAGGAAAAATAAATAGTGACAGAATTTTCACTATGGGGGAAAACTGTCCCTTTAAACACAAAAGAAAGACCATTAAACATTCATGAACACACTCACACACAGGCAAAAACACGTCCGAACACATATGCATGTGCTGACATACATACATAATATTAATCCTGGTACCATATCTCCAGCGGTCCCCTGAGGTCCTAAAATGTGGCATGTTTAAACCAGCTGAGACCGCACACAAGGCAATGTTCAGCCATATAAAACAGAACGTCACAAAACAGCAGATCAGTGCAGAACGCTGAGGGAGGGGGGTAATATCCTGCAGCGGGGCTGAAATATAGTGTGACAGAATGAACAACTGTCTGACAGGGTCTGGAGACAGACAGGTGAAGAGAGAGAGAGAGAGAGAGAGACAGAGACGAGAACAGACAAGAAGAGGCACGCAGATCATTTTCAGCTGAACTCTGGGACATTTACACTGTTTAAAGAGACCTATTATTACCACACACTAAAGCAGGTCAAGTATGAATAAAGCATCTCAGGGAAAGGGAAATGACCCGGTGTAGTCTGAGATATTTCTCGAAGAATATAATGCTTCTGTAGCACTTAAAACACGGTTCACCCAAAAATGCATGACTTGGTTTCTTGCATGGAATATAAAATGTATGTTTTTGAGAATGGTGACTGACAATGACGCTGCTCTTTTCCTAACAATGAAAATGAATAATGATGGACACTTTTGAGCTTAAAAGTAGTCCCTTACATTCGAACTATACTCTAACTCGCATGATGCCTTTGTACAAGGAACAGACAAAAATTCAAGTATTAATGTTAAGTTTTGATATGAAACCTATGAGACTTATACAAAAACGGCAATAAAATGTATGAGTTGTGGCGAAAACTCTTAGCAAAGCTATCATGTGGCTTCAAAAGACTGTGAAAAACAGTGAAAAAGAAGACTAGATCCATTTTTATGGTGCTTCTTTTGTCATTTTTGTAGCTTTACAGTCTGTAGTCGCCGTATGATTTTTATGGAAAAGAGCAGCGTGAACATTCTCCTAAAATTCTCTTTTCCTGTTATAGAGCTTCTGTAGCTCCGTCCCTTTATAGCACTGCGCTTGCTGTCGTTTGTCTTCCATTTTGTATTTCCACAGCGATCTTACGTATTTATAAATTAACTGCCCGTTTTAAAATCTTCCCGGTCTACTAACATTTGTTAAGACATCTGCTTTAAAAATGACAATGCTCGTGATAACTTTCGTTAACTCTACAATAAATAAATCCACTTCACCAGTGAATTACTCTTCGACAGCGATGCCATAGAAATATACAGAGCTATCGCAAAAACAGAAGATGGCGGCACGCTTGTTTCTCTGTCTATACTGAAGAAAGAAAGTCATATGGGTTTGTAACGACATGAGGGTGAGCGAATGATTTTCATTTTTGGGTGAACCTTACTTAAACAATTTTGTTTTGTAATTACTTAGACAAGACTGATACATGCAAATACAGGAAAAAAGGCATGCACAGGAAAGACCCACACAGGAAGTGACTTACAGGAAGGATTTAACGTCCAGGCCTCGTTTCGTTATCTGACCCATCATGTGATCCACGCTGCCAGGGTTCCCATGAGAGGCACCGCCTGACCTATAGCGGGATGCTCCAGCCGGGCCACCCCTGGAGTTCTTCGAGCCGGTCCCGGTCCCTCCTCCAGGCCCCGCCCCACCGCCCCCTCCTAAACCCGGCTGGGTGTGCAGCTGACCCAAACTCTGGGAGTTAGGAGGCCTGTTGATCAAATTCGGGGCCGGAGCCTGGATCAAGGGTTGCTGGAGGCTCTGCTGACGCAACAAGGTGCGAGGCCGAGGTATCGCCCCCATCGATGGGATTTGGTCCAAGGTCTCGGTCGAGGAGAGGGTGTGGTCGGACAAACTGTGCGGGCAGAGCAGGAGGGAGGGCAAGGAGCGAGATGAGGAAGAGAGGGAGCGACAGAGGGAGGGGCGAGGAAGAAGGAGGAGAGAAGGCGGGACAAGAACAAAAGGGCGGGGTTGGGGAGAAGAATCCGAAGACGATTTGTAAGAAGAAGTCGAAGGAGGATCAGAGGACGCAGAAGGGCATGAAGAAAGAGGAGACGAGAAGTTGAAGGGAATAAGTTCCGAATCCGGGTGAAGGAGAGTCAGGGAGTTGGTTAGGGATTGAAGAGGTAAGAATGGAGACATGGGAGAGGACGAGAGGTTTAGGGAAGGATGAGGGCAGAAGGGAATGGCCAGAGAGGAAAAGGACAATGAAAAGATAGTGTCGTCAGATGGAGAATGGGGTAGAGGAGAGGAAGGAGGAGGAGGAGGAGGAGGAGTGCGAGATGTAGGTGGGGATAGGAGGAGAAGGAGAAAGAAGGAGAGAAGCATCAGACAGAGGCAGTAGCCACTGTAACACAGGTAGCAGAAGAAACCGCAGCCGCCCTGGTCTGTGTGTCCGTTTCCGGCCCGAGCGAGACTTCCTTGAGCGAACGACGAGCGGCGAGAGTGTGTGTGCGTCTGCACGGCCTGCTTGCGTGCTGCTCCTGTGCGTGCCTGACTGGATCGCGGTGTGTGTCGGGTCTGCCCTGAACGGCCATGCGCATGTGTGTGTCGCGGCGTGTGTGGCGTCAGTCGGCTGCCACCGGTTCTTGCGGGAGACTGTTTTTTGGTCTGTTGAGAGCCTCCCATCTCGGTCTACTCCTCGCACATGCCTCTCCTCACCTTTCTTCTCTTAACTTTGCCCATCGTTTCTTGCGACACTCGTTTTAAGTAACACCACGGCCCCCTGAGTTTCTTCAACAGCCAACCAACTACGCTAGATCATCCGTCATTCTTTAGTCCTCTCCTCCCCTCCCTCAGCAATTACATCCCTTTGTTTCTATCATTAGCCCTGTTTCACTTTAATCTAAAAACTGTGTCAAATTCACCTCTGAAACTTTGCAGTGAGTTTCACCTGAACTGCACTCATGATTCCTGCATTTTCTGGCTATTCAGCCTCATTTTTAGTCTAATCCCAGCAGAATTTTACCTTAGGGTACAACAGCTTGTCACTGGGGTATTAGCCTTAAAGCAGGGGTGTTCGAAACTTCCCCTGGAGGGCCATTGTCCTGCTAAGTTCAGCTTCAGCCTCAATTAAACACACCTGGACCAACTAATTAAAGCATATTAGGCATACTAGAAACTTTCCGGCAAGTGTATTGAGGCAAGTTTAAGATGTGGAGACTTGGCCCTCCAGAAGCAGGTTTGGATACCCCTGCCTTAAAGAGACATCTTTGAATCTTATTTAGCCCTAAAAGTTTCAAAGTAATACCTTAAGAGTACATATTACTATTCTAAAATACTAATATGCACCTTTTAATGGTAGATAAGTGACAAGTGTCAAGCTGATGTGCCTCTAAAGATACTGTCTGTCAGTGAATATTTGAAAAAAGTCATTAAATATAACGTTTCAGAGTGATTTTGAGTGTATGGGACATAAAACAAACTTGCTCCAGTGGAGGAAAACCATCTTAATACTGAAGTCAGCATGAAAGGGCATTCACATTGCATTTTATTTCTGTAATATGACATATTTTTCTGTCAGGTTATGTAATGAGGAGATACCGCCTTCAAATACGAAGTGATTTTAGTTGCAAAAAGAGACGCATTCGAGAATTGTTCATTTCCCAGCAACCACAGGAGACCTTTTAAATGGTTCGGCATCATAATGAAGAGCCAAAGATGCACGTTAGGTGTGAAATTGATGCACAAACCTGTGACCGTATAAACTGCCTAAACGAGCATATTCATGCACAGTTTACAGCTATTATGCTTTAACAGGACACCGGGGAATACAAACTAAAGTACAACTTATTGTAAACAATAATTTGTTTCTGCCAAGATTTAGATTTTACATGCCACCAATTTGAAAGCTAGGATCAAAACGAAAATCAATGGTAGTAGTAGTACCTCTCACTGGTAAAGATGCTCGTATTGCCATTCATTAAGGTGTCAGATGACCATGATGCAATATCAGAACCAGGGCTTGACAGAGTAGCAAGTGGTTTTCCGAAGTTACAAGCCACTCAGCATTTTCACTGGCCACAATTTTGACATCGATGCCATGGGGGAAAAACTGCCATATAGATATTTTTAATATTATCTCATAATTTGGCAGGAGGTTTAATAGACCCCTTTTGCGCCGACGTCACAATTACGTCATGGCGTTAGCTGGAGGCAAAACAAAGGGAAAACTGGAGGCGGCCAATACAAACCAGCACTGATTCGGCTACATAATAATACATAATACATAATATAATATAATACATAATTAAAATATTATTATTATAATTAAATGTCATCTTGTTGTGTTGTTGGGTGCAAGAATCGAGAGTACAGGCTCCAATTAGACATTTTTTCGCATAATGTTTTCTAAACTATTGTGATTATTTGTGAATCATCTATGATTTTATAACCTACATTGTTGTGTTTGATTGTGACTAGACTTTTTGAAGAACCTGGTAAGAAAGAATAATCAAATACATAGTTAAAAAATGAATATGCTGTATATCTGGAATTTTTATTTCTAGAAAATATTCACATCATTAAAATTGCACTGTAATGTCACTCTTTACATGGTCGTCCTCTGTCTGGCCTTGGCGCTGACTAGGCAGAGCTTCGGATCGTACCACACAACACAAGTCTTGTACGTGACCATTCAGCACATAGTTATAGGCATCTAAAGATTTATATGCCCTCAGTTTCTCTTTATGCTTGGTTTCTCTATCAGGTTGGTGTAGATGTCAGGCCACTCAACCCGAGGTAGTGTTAACGTTAATCCTGTCAGATCGTCCATCCATTGAGTCCGTCCGTTAAAATTAACTTTTGCAAATAACAATCGCGGTCCTGGACATTGAGTGACCTCACACATTAAGATAAAATCAGATTTTCTCCAGTCATTGTTAAAAAACAAGCTAACAAAACTTGCAAACTAGCGTTAGTGAAGCGGTCAGGGGAATCGCTCTGCCTCCACCTAAGCTCCGCCCACAAAAAACATCACATGTTTAGGGGTCTATTAGGCTGCTGTCACTTTAAGACATGACACACGGATCCATTATATTGATACACATGCGTTTTCTTTCTCAACTGTTTATGTTCACTTAAAACATGAATGTGTTTACATGAATACTCCAGCATTTTGACATTATTTTGTGTGTATTTGACTGTTTAAGCGCAATAAGCAGCGAAAAAGAACTCAATTTAGTCCTGAGAGGCGGCTTTATGTGCCGCACTTTGGGTGTGATCACAAAATCTGCGGGAATGAGTCAAATTATGAACAATCCCACGCTGAAATTCAAGCCCTTTAACAGCAACAATATTCATCCGGAGCAAATTAAGCGAGTGAGTGAGGAGAGGCGGGAGAGAGTCACTCGCTTTCAGAGAGAGAGAGAGAGAAAGAGAGAGAGAGAGAGAGAGAGAGAGAGAGAGAGAGAGAGAGAGAGAGAGAGAGAGAGAGAGAGAGAGAGAAAGAGCAGCTCGTATCCTGCATCTATTCTAAAGAAAATTAGTATTGGAAGCGTTTCAGATATTTCAGTATAGATATGTTTCGAAAAATCCATATTTTTGACAACAATACATTGCACTTAGTTTATTATATTATCAGATGCCTTTTTAAAAGACTACAGACTACATTGAAGGCAGCATACTCCCACTATTGAGTCATTTTGACCTGGATGTGAAGAATGAAGGTCAAGTTCACCATTTAGAGCATCCCATTGGTTCCGCTTCAAATCAATCCTAATTTATTATTGTTGTAACCTTTATCACATTCACCGGCATTAAATTACTGCATTAACTGCGACAGTAGCCTAAAACAATGACATTATCTTCTTATTCATTATCTAATATTACTGTTTTCCTCCTTCACCCTGCACTGCAGGACCAGGAGCATGTATTAATAATGTAAAGCGAGTCCAATTTGATTTCATGTTGAGCTGGCATAAGGCTGAACTGGCACCGGCTCGACTGGTTAAGCTGGTAAAGGGCATCAGGTAGTTGCAGGACAAACACCAGGGAGCAAAACAAGCCGTAGTGGAGAACAAGATGAGGACAAGAAAGAGAGAGACAGGGAAAAGAGGACGTGAGACACAACACAAGAGACACACACATATAGCGGCCTGAAAATAGAATCCAATTACTGACGGAGAAAAACGGAGGGCGTGTTGAGAGAGAGAGAGAGAGAGAGAGAGAGAGAGAGAGAGAGAACGAGAGAAGAACGAGGACTGGTGGTATGGATGGAGCGAGAGAAGAGAGATGTGAGACGGAGAGAGAATATGTGAGGTGCTGGAGGAGAGGAGGTGTTAGCTAAGGGTGTGAAGAAAACTTAAATTGAGCCGCTGTGTGTGTGTGTGTGTGTGTGTGTGTGTGTGTGTGTGTGTGTGTGTGTGCGCAACACTCGCGGTGTGAACATCTACACTCAAGCGGCACAGATTCAGTAGTGTTGTAGCAGCTCTGGGTTTGTTTTGGTGAGGTTGTGTTTTAGAGATATTTTGTGAGGTTTGGTTTCTTATTCATTTCTTCATCTGTTCATTCCCCTGGTGTTTCTTGTTCAGCAAGATTGTCAAAATTGTCCAAACTTGTGCAGCACATGTTTCCTGGTCTTACGTCATTGGTGGCAAGTCTCCGAAATATTATTTTAGATGCGCTTTGAACAATCCAGTCAATTCATGATGGATAAAATAACCCATAAGGTATTTTTGCCATGATATCTTTCAAATAATATGCGTTATATGATGTAAACAGCACAGCTTAGTAAAAATATGTTTTTCAAATATTAAAATATATTTCTTTAATGCTAAAATATATTACAAAATGTACTTCAGGGGCCAGAAAATATATTTCTAATCATTTTTTTTTTTTTTTTTATATATGAACAATATAAATGTATTCATTTTCACAATATACCAAAGAATGGCCCTAAAATATATGATGAAATATACTGTAAACAGCACAGCTTAATGAAATATGAGTTTCAAATATGAAAATATATTTCTTGTAAACCTTTAAATACCAAAATTTATAACAAAATGTATTTCAGTGGGCAGGAAAATAAATTTCCAGTCATAAAATATATTTTTTTATTAAATGCCACATATAGATAATATAAATATATAAAATATGATGAAAAAGAAATAACTAAAACTTATCGAAAATACATTTGTGTAAATATATTTTCAATATATATATATATATATATATATATATATATTAAATATATATTTTATAATAAATACAGTATATTTACAATAAAATTATATATTTTATAATGTATATATATATTATTAAAATATATAATATATAATAAATATATATATATAATATAAATAAATATATATATTCTATAAAATATATTTAAATAATATGATGAAATATAAATAACAAAAACTTATCAAAAATACATTTATGTAAATATATTTTAAAATGTATATCAGCAATATATTTTTGTATATTTTAAAATATATTTAAAAACATATCTGATCATTTATTTATTGCTGTATGGGAAGTCCGACAGTACTTCTCTGACTGAATACCATTTTACTCAGAAATACACTGATTATGGAAGTAAAACCGGCTGTACTGAAATGAATTAGTTCGGGTTCTCTAAACTTTTTCTTACCAATGTAATGAAATCCCCTCCTCTCTCAGGATTCATTTCACACCGCTGACAGATACACATTACGATTCACTGAAATATTAAGCACATTTATAGGACGTTTATAGGACGCATTAATATTTCGTGCTACACGGTTTCACTAGCTGGCGATTAATATGGAAAACTGGTGTTTAACATCCTTCAGCCGTCGCTCATGTCACCGAAACGGCTTCAATAAAACTGTAACTGTGTGCCGATAGTTTGAAAAATATGGTCCTCAGAAAGTCATCAGACAAATTATGGAAGTTTGTCATGGGAGCGCATCATATTTTCTCATCTGATTGAGATTACAGTCTATTACACGGATCACTGGAACACACTCGTAAAACTAAAGGTTCCAAAAGAAGGTTTTCACAGTGATGTCATAGAAGAGCCATTTTTGGTGAACATTCTTAAAAGTGTGAAGAATTAAATGTTTTACTACAGAGAACCTTTTGTGGAATGGAATGTTCCATGGATGTTAAAGATTCTTCATGGAACCATCGATGCCAATAAAGAACCTTTATTTTTTATTTTTGTACTTGATTCTGATTAATTCTTGATTCTGTTAAACTGGAACTTTCTGCAGTCAAATATACTTAATGATGAACATTATAATGGCTGTTAACTTCATGTATCGTATTGCAGATTCTTTTTCCATCTGGAACTGATTGGATTGTGAACGGTGAGCATTACCAGAGGGAAAAAGAAATTGACCACTTATGAAAAAAAAAATGAAAAAAAAAAATACAGCTGCAGGAATGAAAGTCCTGATTCTGCGCTTTAGTTTTAGCTATTTTTTTAAAGCTTTTTTTAGTTTTTTTGTGCACATTTTTTTAAAAAATAAAGCACCTAAACATGTTCATGATTTCTTCCCTATTCTAGAAGACAGGACTTGTCATTTTCTGTGTACATCTACTATCATTCAAAAGTTTGGGATCTGTACGATTTTTTAACGAAGATTCTTAAACTCGCCAAGGCTGCATTTATTTGACAAAAAAAAATAGAGAAAAAACAGTAATATTGAGAAATTTTATTACAATTTATGTAATTCTATGTAAATATACTGTATGTTAAAATAGAATTTATTCCTGTGATCAAAGCTGAAATTTCAGCATTATTACTCCAGTCTTCAGTGTCTAATATGATGAATTGCTGCTCATTTATGATTATTATTATCAATGTTGAAAACAGTCGTGCTGCTTCATATTTTTGTGGAAACTGTGAAAAATACTTTCTTTGATGATTAGAATGTTCAAAAGAACAGCGTTTATTTGAAACAGAAATACGAAAGATTATGAAGGCCTTTGTTTTTACTTGAAATAATATTCACAGATGAATCATTCACAATAATACCGCAATAAGAAAGTGCATTGAGTAAATTCCGAATCAATGTCAACATTAAACTCAATAAAAATCAATATTTCCAGTGCATTAATATGTTAAGTAGCCATATAACGAGCCAGATCACGTACAGTCTGTAATATCGCAGAATAACCTCCTTCATGCTCATACAAGACCCTTCTGCTTTTGCAGTTATCTTTATTATCCCTCACATTTCATATTCGCCGGCTGAATCAGGTGCATGATATCAGCAATTACGCCGTCTTTTGAGTCATTGCGGGTGTTGTGTTTTATAATGGATTGAAATGAGTGATCGTCGCTTCTAAGTGCGTCTAAGTGTGTGTGAGTCAGGCGTACGGATTCTGCTATTATTAGACTGCAGGGCGGCCTGAAATCTCAGCAAAGTGCAGACCCACACAAAAAGGCATTTTTAACTTTCTTAAACATCTCACACACACACACACACACACACACACACTTGTCTCCAGTGGGCTCGACTCACTTGCCGTTCTTGAAGTCTCCTGACTGCAGGCGGCTTTGCACCGTCTGCCACCTGCCGGCTTTAATGCCCCCCGTCATCATGTTCCTCACACTGTCACTGCGGGACGGCCCCCCTCCGTCCCCAAATACACCCCCCACGGACCCTTTCTGGCCCCCGGGCACCGCCCCACTGAGGGGTCCGCCAGAGAGAGAGGAAAAGGAGGAAAAGGACAAACATTGGGAGAGAAGAAACGGTTACAGGATTGGATAAATAACAATGATTTATCCCGTGAGAGTGTGACATGCGTTTGACCTCACAGCGAGCTACAAGACACAACACAAGTCACCCTGGGCTTTTAAAGATGCAGTGCCAAGTGCAGATCCTCCTATAGGGGGCGCAGCAGAGCCTTACGAAGGGATTTACATTACAACGACCCTGAGGCTTCACATAACCACATGTGCTCTCCCCGGTGACATGCGTCGCATTAATGACACCCGTAAGTGATGCAGACTTCATAAAGACGCCCTGTCATCGGTGTTTTCATAATGGTGGACCTGGTGAAAGTCATCATGCAGTTATCAGGAGATTTAAGGAACACTGCCGCACTCAAACACTCACAATACAACATCAACACAACTACAACATCCAAAACAGCAAGATAAGAGCGAAGAGCTTTCAGTGACAAAGCTGACCGCCGCAGACTGAAACAAAACCAGGTGAGGAATCAGATTTCAGAGAGAAAAATTATATATATATAGGCATATATTCTCTATACTACAATAATTATTTTCAAGTTATGGCCAATAACTGACCAAACTGATGATAATAATATTTTATATATTTAGCGGTGATGCACGTCATTCAAATTCTGAAGACAATATTTATTCTCATGATATGGTCAATAACTGATAAACGGCTGATATTATTTAGTGAATACCGTCCCGGGTCGATAAAGACCCGAGGTATGCGTTTAAGGGGGAATTTAGGCATTGCAACATTATAATGTGTACAGTATGAAAAACTGGATATTATTTTTGAGATTTGCTAAAGATTACATTTAAATTATTAGTGTAACTGAGTGATTGTTAGTTGAAGACAAATGGGCAAAAAAATTAGCATGCACAATTCAATATCAAAGTTCAGCCTATATTTACCAATAAAAAAACTCGGTAACACTTTATTTTAAGGTGATGTAGTTACTACATGTACTTACTATAGTAATAATAGTAAATTATGCATAATTACAAGTAATTAACCCTAAACCTAACCCTAACTCAATAGTAAGTGCATGTAGTTAATTAATATTACTCAGTTCGGTAACACTTTATTTTACAATGTCCTTGTTGCATATGTCACATGTACTTACCATAGTAATAACAGTAAATTATGCATAATTACAAGTAATTAACCCTAAACCAAACCCTAACTCTATAGTAAGTACATGTAGTTAATTAATATTACTCAGTACGGTAACACTTTATTTTACAATGTCCTTGTTACATATGTCACATGTACTTACTATAGTAATAACAGTAAATTATGCATAATTACATGCAACTAACCCTCAACCAAACCCTAATCCTACCCTAACCCTATAGTAAGTACATGTAGTTGCTTAATATTACTCAGTACTTAATTACACTGTAACAATGACACCTTAAATTAAAGTGTAACCCCTCAGTTCTTATTTGAGTAAGTACAATGTAACCGTCACCTTAAAATAAAGTATAACCAAATCCTCTACAGTACATATAGAGTGATCAGTTTTGCATCCCATGATACAAGCATCTACAATATCTATACAACATGACTATAACGAAAGACAAACTGGACTGTAAGTGAGGAAGTGTCTGTTCCAGGGGTGTTTTGCTTGAATCTGCGGCGTGCGTCTGAAACAGCAGAGCTTTAGTGCATTCACCCACACCGCTTTAATCCAGCAGGTCCACAGAGAAAGGAGAGCTGAATCACCCGAGCCACCGCCGATTACGTGTTTATTTCATTTTTCATAGTCTAGACCGGCCGGCCCATCTGAGTCTGAACCCCTCTGTGCGACTGCCGCTGGTTTTGATGGACAAGCATGTTTAAAACCATTTCTTTCTGTAGCGAGACCTGTCTGGATTAGGCCGGTGAGGGTTTACCGCTGCGAAGAGTCAGGAGCCCGAGAAAGGTCAAAGCACGGGGCAAAACGGGGGTTACCACACCACAACCAGACTGTAACGGTCAACCCTCGACGGGAGCCTACGGCAATGAGGGTTAGACACCGTTCAAGAGCGCCTTTTGGTTTGATTGTTTGTTTCTTTACTGTTATTGTTGCTGTTCGCTGGATAGCTGAAGCTGGAGGGTTGTCCGTCTCCATGGTAACACCCCATGGGGGGAGGAGGGGGAGGGGAGGGGGTGAAAGGTTAAAGGTCATATGCTGAGAAGAGACAAGCAGGGCTGTAGGGAGTGAGGGACATTTAGGGTCCAATCTTGCAATTTTTGGGGTGAAATAAAGCAGATTTGAATGTCAGGCTGTTGCTATGAGTAGCAAACTGTCCAGTATATTGATAATGTCCCTGCAGTCCTGCAAAGCTTAGTCAAGAACAAAATCTGCATAATGACTTTCATTCATATCACAAGGTTAAATGTGAAGTGTGCAATTTCTGTGTCTCCACAGAACAGATTGGACCTCCGTTTGGTGCCGAAACTATAAAAAAATGTTTTTTGTTAACTGAAATAAAGCTGAAATGGAAGCAATTATAGAATTTTTTTTTTTTTACATTGAAATTTTGCCTTAGAGTTTAAGTTAAGATAATAAAAAAAGTTTAAGTTAAGATAATAAAAACAAAAACTTCAATAAATTAAAGCGAAATAGAAATATATATATATATATATATGTATATAAAAGACAAAAACATAGCAAATTGACTAAGACTTAAATTAAAATTAAATCTGAAAATAGAAATAGAAAAGCTAATTCAAAATATCAATAAATACTATAAAAGCATATAAAAACACTAAAATAACAGATTTATGGATGATATCAATAAGTCAGTAATTATTTAAATTTTATCGAAGATAACCAATGAATAGCCAATATTATAAGTAAACTATTTTGTTAAAAAAGTTCAAATAAATTAAGTAAATTGAAATATCACAGCAACATTAAAAATTACCAGAATGAAATATGATAAATATTCTTTTTGAAAATGTGTCTATGTGTCTATAACACATTTTTGAAATGTGTTATAGAAAAAAGTCACAGATATTAAGCGGTTAAACGATGAATTATATACTTAAAGCTTTATATCTCTATAGGTTAGTGCTAAATGACAGCAAAAGTCGTGAAAATCTTAAAATAAGTTGGAAAAATATTAGTAACGGCAGAAATTGACAAAGTTATATAAATAAATTATATAAACATATATTAATGTAATTTAAGTTGGAATGACTTAAACATCCAAGTTGATTGTACTTAAAAATTTAAGGCAGCAACTTTTTCAACTTTTACAGTGATTCACATAACTGATATGGTTTGGATATATTGTGCATATCTCTATAGGAGCAGAAATTACACACTTCATCTTCCACGTATATTGTCTTTATCTTGTCATTTCGTCTGGTGTAATGGTTCTGTACTCTCCCATACTATGGACCACATCACAATCAGATGAAGAGTTTGGCATTATGAGTTTATAGTCATATCCTTTTGGAAAGTGTGTTAGCGTACGGGATGCGTCCTCATCATTACAGCCCTGCCAGGGGTCGGGGATACATGTTGGGTAACAGGTGAGATGCGGTACAGTAAAATATGGGTTGTGTTAGTCTAAGCCCACAGTCCGCTCACTAACCGTCTGACACACACTGCACCGAAACACAACCAGTGATAACAGAACATTTGTTTTTAATAGGCTTTATGTCTATATGTTTGGTTCGCTTTATGCAACTTCTAAAATGGTTTGCCAAACTGTAATATAAATATACTTAATTTATTATATATATTCTTAATACATTGTGAATTACTAAATATATACAGTGTATATATATATATAGCAATTCACAATGTAATGAATGTATATGATTATTATATATAATAAAACAAATTATATTACAGTTTAGCGACCCGTTTTAAAATATTTTTTTTATTTTTTTTTATTATATATATATTTTTATTATATAATATTCAAATTATATAGCAAGTTACAATAATATTAAATAATATTATATATATATATATATATATATATATATATATATATATATATATATACACACATATACATATACTGTATATATATTATATTATATTTATTGTATATATATATTTTTTTTTTTTTTATTTTTTTTTTTTATTATATATAATATTCAAATTATATAGTAAGTTACAATAATATTAAATAATATTATATATATATATATATACACATATATACATATATATATATTATATTATATTTATTGTATATATATATATATATATTTTATTATATATAATATTCTAATTATATAGTAAGTTACAATAATATTAAATAATATTATATATATATATATATATATATATATATATATATATATATATATATATATATATATACACATACATAAACATAATAAAAACCATATAATATAATATTTAAAAAAATCGATATAATACTTATTAATATATTGACACAAAACTGTCAAGTAAACCGTTTTAGATTTTAGCCGTATAAATACATGCATCAGCGAGAGACTGTTGATGGATAAAGAAAACGATTTTTAAAGACAAAATAAAGACCAAATGATACAAATGTGGTCAGAAAACATTCTTTAAGTTTCAACTCGCATTTTATCGACCAAACGAATAATTTTCTGGAACATTTAATTTTGGTGGTATCAATTTCAAATAAAAAATACATATTAAAAAACAAGTAATTGGTTATGCGTCAGTCAGACGGTGTTTCCCTGTCAAAGTGGGCGGCTCTTGACCTGGACGACAGACCGGACTCTCGGGTGCGCTGGGGAAGGGTTCGGGTGTGGGTTAGGTGGGGTTCGGGTGGGGTATGAGTTGTGGGTCAGGGGTTTGGTGTCTCTTACCAGCCTGAACTGAGACTCACTTGAGTGAGAGGCGTGGATCTCCGTAAGGGGCATAAGGAGAAATGTTTAGTACAAACTCCTTGGGCGGGTATGAGCTCCAGCGCTGCTGCACTGAACTGCTGTCATTGTTATTCCAAAAGTCTCTGTCTAAATCACTGAAGAGACACACACACACACACACACACACACGTCAGTGGAACATGAGCGACCCATTTCATCCAGCAATCTGCGCACAGGCCGTCTCCGGGAATCTCCTCTTCTTCGGGACAGGAGGTGGGAGAGGAAGAAACTGAGAGGTGTATATAAAGGGCTTTTATCATCAGACAGGGAAATCAAAACAGACCCAATGCATCCATAAAACAGCAAAGCAGGAACGAGCAGATTATACCTGAGTTCATTAGTTTATCAAAGATCAAAAGCGTAAGGGAGAGAAAGAGAGAGATGGAAAGCATCACACGTTATTAAACATTCGTGGTGACAAACCATTAATGTGTTGCTAGGAAAATAAACATTTTGGGAGACAGCAGAGGTGAGAGGTCAGGAGAAATGGGTCGGGTGAACCTGGTATTGGGGGGGAAAAGGTCATTTATGGTGAGTTATTATTTCAACAACAGCTTCAGGAAAAAAAACGCAATGTGCAGTCCTTAAAAAAAATTCAGATTTCCACAAACACCTGCAAGCTTTAAATCCAGAGAAGTCATTAGTCTAAAACAGCAGCTGCAATGTCACGAAGCAGAGCACACACTTCTACCGGTGCGTCTCCGAGAATAACCGCCTCGTAAACAAGGAGATGTGTGATCTCAGGAAGAGGAAAACAACGGAAGAGCAAAGATCCCGCGCACTCATTCAGACGCGCTTCAGTCTAGACTGAGGAAACTTAATGGTGAATGAAATGAAAAGGAAATCTTGACTTTTAGGCGGTGGGAATTTTCCAGGAGGCTGATACATGAAATACAAAACTGTGAAAGATTGCAGGAGGCATCTTTTAGTAACTATTTTAATTATTATTACTTAAATAATAATAATAAAACAAGATTATATGTATATATTACTGATAATATATCTTCTTTTTTTTTTGCTGATATGTTTATTTTTATTTTTATATAATATTATTTTAATAATATTATTTATTATATTTTAATAATATTATTTATAATTTTTTAATAATATTATTTATTATTTTTTAATAATATTATTTATTATTTTAATAATATTAATAAAACAGCATTTTATATACATATTATATTATTTATATATATATATATATATATATATATATATATATATGGTATTTATGCTCCTGTACACAGATGATAATAATAATAAAACAAGATTATATGTATATATTACTGATAATATATCTTTTTTTGTTTTGTTGCTGATATGTTTTTATTTTTTATTTTTTAATAATATTATTTATAATTTTAATTTTTTTTTTTTTTTTTTTTATAATATTTTTTTTTTTTTTTTATAATATTATTTTTTATTTTAATAATATTAATAAAACAACATTTTATATACATATTATATTATTTATATATATATATATATATATATATATATATATATATATATATATATATATATATATATATATATATATGTATGATATTTATGCTCCTGTACACAGATGATCTTTCTCTGATGATATCCTAAAATTATTTTAATAATTAATGATGTGTTATAATCATTCTAATCAACAACCCAATATGGTAAACGAACGAAACCCAGTGCTCCTAGTGCTTATTTTTTCATTGAAAAAAATTATGTAACTTAATTGCCTCAAATAAATAAATAAATAAATAAATGTACAAATTAAAATTCTCTGGGCTATCATGCTGTTAATGTTTTTCCCCAATCTTATTTTACATTACTTATGCATCTAAGGTAGTCCCATTAGCAAGTAAATTGATTAAAACAACACTGAATTTGATTATTTTAGTTGCTATGTTCATTTTTGAGCCTCTCTTTCTTCTTCCTCTGAAATGAATGATTTCCATAGGTTTAAAACACACGTTTTTGTTGTCAATGGAGAAGCAGTGAAGTTTCTCTGTGATCGCGGCGCTGATGTCGTATAGCCAGGCTTTGCTCCAACACAACGATCAAAAAAAAAAAAAAAAAAGCCCCAATGAACGAAATGAAAGTCCCTGCACCTACTTGATGGCTTTTTTCTCTCCTCTTCCTCTTCCTGAATCGGGAGACCCGACGGACTCCACTCCTGGTTTATTCCTCTTCCCCTGAAACACACACAGAGAGAGAGAGAGAGAGAGAGAGAGAGAGAGAGAGAGAGAGAGAGAGAGAGAGAGAGAGAGAGAGAGAGAGAAAGGTTATTCCCTGTCTCCTAATTAATCACAAGCTTCTCCACCTCCAACTTCTGTTCATCCAGCATTATTCCTTCTTCCCTCTCTCTTTCTCCTCCCTGATGCTTCGTTTCTGATTGCTTAAATCACACGGTCCGTCTTAAGTCATCTCCATAGCAATTAAACCACACACAAGCCTCATATTTACATGGAAATAGCCAATTTCGACAGGCTGGCGGAGAGCGTGTGGGAGAGACAGAGCGACAGAAAGTGTCTTCTGAGGAGTAGGTGTTATTGTGGAAACCCTTCATAGACGTCACTGCTGTCCGCCTCTCCGCGCCATAAACAACATGTTACAGGGAGTTTGTGACACAACCCACATTCAGTGTTAGATTCAAGGAGACACCGGCCAGAGTTACGCAGGTTATGTAATCACAACTGTTGAATTTTCACTATAATACCTGAGTTTTTTTTATTTATTTTTTAATGAGCATTAATTAAGATGAGGACTTTTAGAAGTTTAGTTTTTTTGTATTAAAATGCTGCATCAGAGATGCTTTACTGTAAATAAACATGACACCATCTTTACAGTGTAAATGTGGTCGTAAATGGTTAAAGTCCCCCTGTGGTGAAAATCCAGCTTTTAATGATGTTTATATCTCTGTGTGGTGTTTTTAATGTGCTTTAAGACAAACCATGTGTAAATTCATAAGTCGACACCATTGCTGAGTATTTTCTCCTTAAAACTGCAGTGAATCTAGCCTGGGTTTCCCCATGCTGCCTTGAGCGCAGCGCGATTTTATTCACGCTGTTAGTCAGCCTGGACACCATGGACCAGATTTTCCCCTCAAAAAGGGAACCAATCACAGAACGGGGAGGGTGCAGCAAGACGATGACGACGTGTATGCGACACACCGAAGCAGTTTGTTTATATCTATGGATCCAACATGGTATCAGACGTGAAGTTACCTTTCGATGAAGCCTTAGATAGTGTTCTAAGTAGTTTAGAACGCAAGTTTATTTCGTCTTCTTCCTCGTTGAATTTCTGCCGCTCTACATACGTCATCTGGTATAACTGAAGCGATTGGCTATGAGCTACGTACAGGCGCATTTGATAGACATTCGTAGCGCCCAATAAACGGCTCTGGGCATTCGTAAACCACGCCTCAAATACGAGAAAATGAACATATGGTTCCCGGACCACGTCTCAATGAGACGAGGTCTGACGTTAGCCAGGCTACAGTGAACCAAAGACAGTCTCAAAATCACGGTTTGAAATCGCTGGTGTTTCTGACGTCACAAACTACCTTGTAACCAATCAGATCAACGTGTGATCGTCAACCAGTGGATCTCTGAGCTGGTGTGAGTGAGTGGAGGCGGGGCTCATTTGCATATTCATAGAACCGCGTATACTAAATGAGGCAAGGGTGTAGAGTTACATTCAAGCTATTTTAAGGCATGAATAATTTTATTTCTAGAAAAAAACATTTAAATATGTAATTTTGGTGATCAAAGATGAGTTTAAAGGGATAAAATGATTGACTACAGGACTTTAAATAAATGCAAGAAAAGAAGACCAATCAAAAAAATTATCATATGCAAATATTGCTAAATTGAACAAATGTCCAACTGTAAAAAAAAATTGCTGCAATTATTTATAACAATTAAAAATGTGTTGAGATTACTTAACTAAACTAAAGCTAAACTTAATATTTTAGGTCAAGCATGAACGCATACTTTTTTTAAGTTGAAACAACACATTATTTCTTATTCTAATGTTGAATTTTAATTTATGATAAATAATAACAGCAATCATTAGCTTCTTATTAGCTTCTTCTGATACCTTCGTACTATTTTAAACCTCTGGACAAGGTTTTGACAAGCGACATTCAAAAGTAGTATAGAGTTAGTCTTAGTTTCATTTTTACTTTAATTTATTTTATTGAAATTTTAGTTTTAGTAATTTTAGGGCTTCAACTTAGTTTATTTCAGTTAGTTGCCAAAGCAACCTTTCTAATTTCTGTTAAAGTTTTTTTTTAAAGTTTTCCATTTAATATTTATATTTAATATTAATTCGGCAATATTTCAATTAAGTTCTTGAGAACTGGTTCTTATCAGTTTAAAAAAGCAAAATAAAATAAAAACACTAAAACCATAATCTAAAAAGTTACAACAATAAAAAACTAGCAAAAATAAACAGGTACAATTCGTCATTTTGTTCTCATCCAGGACCCATCTGTGTGATTACAGCGGATACTCCTCAAATCAGGATCTGTCCCGCAGCGCTCGCTGCCTCATCCCATCTCATCGCTGCGCTCCTGTCGGCTATCGTCTGAGGAGGCCTTTTGGCTCAGAGATGATGGCTCTGGTTGGGCTAGTTCTGCCTGGCTCGTCTCTGAGGATGTGTCCGGGGGTGCCGGGGCGGATCAGAAGGGTCAGAGGTCAGGGGTATCATTAGCGCTGGCCAGAAGAAGTGCACAGCGAAGGGGCGGGAGTTTCGACAAGCTGCATGAATTGTGCTCAGCGATTGGCCGAGGCTCCAGGAAACTCCCTGAGCAAGAACAGGATCTGAACTCATTGAAGGTTTCGTCTTTTTCTAGATGTACCCAAGCACAGGGACATGGATTGCAAGAACAAATAAAAGTTCCATTCAAAATTTTTCACATTAGTAAAGTGAACAGTAAAAAATACAGTACCTTTATGTACCAATTCATATATATATATATATATATATATATATATATATATATATATATATATATATATATTTACACACACACAACCGGCCACTTTATTAGGTACACCTGTACAACTGCTCGTTAATGCAAAGATCAGCCAATCACATGGCAGCAACTCAATGCATTTAGGCATGTAGACACAATCAAGACGATCTGCTGAAGTTCAAACTGAGCATCAGAATGAGGAAGAAAAGGGATTTAAGTGATTTTGAACGTGTCATGGTTGTTGGTGTGAGACGGGCTGGTCTGAGTATTTTAGAAACTGCTGATCTACTGGGATTCAGAGTAGGAACAGAGGAAATATCCAGTGAGCTTCAGTTCTGTGGGAGAAAATGCCTTGTTGATGCCAGAGGTCTGAGGAGAATGACCAGACTGGTTCAGCTGATAGAAAGGCAACAGTAACTCAAATAAGCACTCGATACAAGCAAGGTCTGCAGAAGAGCACTCAGCACCTCGAACATTGAAGCAGAAGAGCATCTCTGAACACAGAAAAGCGTCTCTGAACACAGAAGAGCGTCTCTGAACACAGAAGAGCATCTCTGAACACAGAAGAGCATCTCTGAACACAGAAGAGCATCTCAACACAGAAGAGCGTCTCTGAACACAGAAGAGCATCTCTGAACACAGAAGAGCATCTCAACACAGAAGAGCGTATCTGAACACAGAAGAGCATCTCAACACAGAAGAGCGTCTCTGAACACAGAAGAGCATCTCTGAACACAGAAGAGCATCTCAACACAGAAGAGCGTATCTGAACACAGAAGAGCATCTCTGAACACAGAAGAGCATCTCTGAACACAGAAGAGCATCTCAACACAGAAGAGCGTCTCTGAACACAGAAGAGCATCTCTGAACACAGAAGAGCATCTCTGAACACAGAAGAGCATCTCTGAACACAGAAGAGCATCTCTGAACACAGAAGA
>NC_138724.1:26914631-26919631 GCF_965113295.1 Leuciscus leuciscus | reverse complement strand
ATATATTAATCTGAAATATAAATGTAATACTATAAAAAATTCTTAATAAATATAAAAAAATATATTTTAAAAATTCTCTGAAATCCCTTAATATTCAATGCAATTGAGCTTCAAATAAATAAGATGTAAAACAAGGCAAAACTCCAGATGAAGAACATGATTTCTGCACTATATGCAGCATTTCCTTGATATGCAGCCAAGCATGCGTTTGTGCACACATGCAAAGCCGACTACGTTCAGCTGAGAATAATGTGTGATTTGTAAATATCTGAGATTGAAAACCCTCTCTCTCTCTCTCACACACACACACACACACACAGAGTACTTACAGGCTGCAGTTTCTGGGTAAGTAGTCGCAGTTTTTGACAGACAAGAACAAGCTATCAAAGGAAACTCATCTGTCATCAACTGTATCATGAAATTTTCACAGAGAAAGAGATGAGAGCGAAACAAAACAGGGAGAGAGAGAGAGAGAGCGAGAGAGGAAGAGTGTAGGAGGAGGAGGGGTTTGAAAAAGAAGTGGGGATGAAAAGTGAGGGAGGAGAGGACGCCGCCGATGATTGAGACAAGCGGAGGAAGCGACAGCTCGCCAACTGTGAGGCTCGGGGGGGGGGAATGAGTGACAGCGGTCCCCAGGGGTCTGTGTGTGTGTGTGTGTGTGTGTGTGTGTGTGTGTGTGTGCGTCAAGAATCGAGAATGAGAGTCAGAAATGTGCATTCAGTACCATGACTCGCTCTGAGCAAAGACACACACGTACAAACGCTGTTACACACACATGGCTACAGGCAAAGACATCAGAAAGAGCTTCGGCCCAACAGACACACAGTGGCCGTAGACACAAACTCTCTCTCTCTCTTTCGCTCGTTCTATCTTTGGCTGGAAAGCTCAAGAGGGCAGCGCTGTCATATATCTCCATATATTCTCCACTTCTTTTATCGTTTCTTTGTCTTCTCCAGCGTTATTCATCTCTCTCCAGCTTGGGCTTCAAACGGGCCTTTTTCTCTCTTTCTCTCTCAGATTTCAAAGTTCTTTATGGGAGTGACTGTTCTACACACCGCTCAGTGTTTCCAGTCCATCAGTATGAAAACAAAAAAATAAAGTCAATAACAGAAAAAATAATGTCCAAGATGTTTACCAATTTATATAATAAATAAATAAATAAATATATAAAACAAAATATAAAAACATTTCTTAATATAAAATAAAATAAAACAATAAAAATATTTTAAAAACAAATAAAAAAATTAAATATTTAATTCTATATAATAAACATTTTTATATATTTTTTAAATAAATCATAAAAATTTTAAATAAAAATAATATTTTATAAAAAATAAAATAAAAAATTAAAAACGAAGTAGCCTGTATTATAATAAACTAAAAAATTATATGAAAATAAAATATAACAAACAAAATATAAAAATATTGCAGCGACATCTCTTCTCTGATGACGTTTTACTGGCATGAGGGCGGGGCAACCTGTCACTCACATGATATCGACCAATAGCAAACCACAACCATCCAATCAATTCCCGATGGACAAGATAAAGCCCCGCCCCCTACATTTGTTCTTGTTCGAGAAGCCGTTTCACTCGGATATACGTCACAATAGGGAAGAAAAGACTATTGCAACTTCTGTTTCATGCAATTTTTTCATTCAAATAAATTTAAACATAATGAGATGCGCATAATAAAGTCAAGTGACGACAAAACTAAACATGGTATCTGTGTTGCTTCAGTAAACATGCAACGTCCATGCCAACTCAAACTTTAGTTTAAAAGACCTTCAGACAATGCTGCACCAAAAATATGTTCTCCTAACATTGTGAGAACGTTTATCAAATGCAAATGACATCATAAGGAAGTTCTATTAACATTATTTTAAGATCATCCGGCTGTTCTAACATTTACTCAACATTTAAATACCGTTAAGCCAAAGGTTAGTGAACACTCCCCATTAATAATACTATAATGTTGTTTTAAATGGAGCACTAATGTACTTTAATTGATTAGAGGGAGAGAGAGAGGGAGAGAGAGAGAGAGAGAGAGAGAGAGAGAGAGAGAGAGAGAGAGAGAATTCACAACCACAGTTTAGTGTGTTAGCCTGTATTGATGTCACCTTCTATCAACCTAATAGCACATAAATGATGATTATAAAAATCCACTCGATAACAAACATCCAGCAACACACACACACACGCACGCACGCACGCACGCACGCACGCACGCACGCACACACACACACATCCTACTATATACACACAATTACTATCAATTGCTGGAAGAAGCTCTTGATTAAACCGCAGCCAATCAGACCGAAGCACCAATCAGAAGTTAACGAGTGATGTGATGAGAGAGAGGCGGAGCCGGCATCATTAGAAGAACTCAAGGCCACCATAGGGTGTAATACTAATCAAATACTACATACTATTGTGCAAATAGCATTGTATACAGCAAATATTGTATAAAGCAAATACATTAGTCAATACAGTATCCCACAATGCAATGCACCTGACTTGACCTTTTACTTGCAGTGTGACGCATGAACTAGAAATGACGTGAAAGGGCATTTTTCACATCATCTTTACTTGACTAATTGATCTGATTATTTTAATGCTATTTTTAAACAAAACCGAATTTAATTTAAACTGCAAAATGGGTGCAAAATTTGCTAAATTATTTCCAAAATGGACAGAACTAGTAAAAAATTAAACATGCACATAATGAGTTCATGTGACAAAAAAACGTACACACTGTAGCATCTGTGCGTTACTTATGCATATATATAACAATATGCATTAAGTAATGATATGTGTTTTAAAAAATAGAAAAAAATATCATTACATAATACATTCTCTTTCATAGTCTATTATAAATAATATACAGTATATTATGCTTTCGAAGTCAATGAGGTCTATAATACCTAGAGAACGTGATCCGTTAGCATTTAGAGCTGAAGAAGAAGCTGGCTCAAAACCTTACAACACCCTCCCCCTGTCGGTGATTGGTTGGAACACTATTTGTTTTTGTTTTGAGTGTTTGGTGAAACCATTTGTTTTTGTGTGTTGCCCAAAAATGTTTGGGCTTGAAATCACTGATACTACCTTTAAGGCGGAGTCTCGAACGGCATCACCGGCGGCCATCTTGTCACAAGGAAGCTTTCTGGCGAGCTCTGTGGTATCTGAAGTAAGGTGAGTGATCAGCACAAACACAAATCCTCTTATCTCGCTGAAATCTTGACGGATTTACAAACGGTTTGGTTTCTTACAAACGTTATTAACGGCTATAATTCTTTCATATGGAAGTCCATTGTTATAATTATTCATATGTATGCAGTGTCATAACTACATCTCTGACGTTTATAACAAATCAAACCGTTTGAAAATCGGTAGAAAATTTAGCAAGTTATGGTTATTTAAAAGTACATGCACCATTAAAACACAATGTTACGAGTGAGCGAGCTCCCTGTGGCAAGATGGCCACCGTGTGCGGACGTCGACCTCCATTGGCCAGCAGCACGGACGAGACATCTAGCCTTTATTATATGATATCTATGGTAGAGCTATACTGTCTATGTGGTAGAGACTTAACCACATTCCTCCCGGGTTAGTGACATCACCAACCCTAGAATTTACATAAACCCCGCCCCCCGGAACACACAGTCCGTGTTGAGAAGATGAAGAGTTGTTGTAGTCGAGCACATTTGTGAGTCAGCTCAAACTGTAGCATCCGTCTTTTCACATGCAATAGAAAGTGCATCTCACAACAGTTCCTATACGAGCGATTTATAGATTATCATGACAGAATATGCTAATTGAAGATAGTTAACTCCACATCAGCAACATAAATTCATCAACTAACCATTCAGAAACGTCCTGTTGCATTCTACGTGTTGTCACTTCTTCTTGAGTCTCTCCATCTTTGTCTGACTCCGTTTAAACATAAAAGGCAGAACAGTTTCTGTCATTTTAGTGTCTGCGTGAGGTAATCGGAGGTGCTAACACACCAGCTCTTGAAACCCCGCCCTCTGTGCCAGGAGCAGCAGCTCATTTGCATTTAAAGGAACAGACACATAACGGTGCATTTTTGCTAACCCTCAAAAAGTGACAACTTTAACATGCTATATAAAAATATCTGTGCAGTATTTTGAGCTATAACTTCACACACTTCATCAGAGATTTATTTTACATCTTGTGAAAAGGGCATTATACCACTCCTTTAAAACAGCTTGAATGCAACTCTACACCCTTGCCTCATTTAGTATACGCGGCTCTATGATTATGCAAATTAGCCCCGCCTCCACTCACTCGCACCAGCTCAGTGTTTTTGAGACAGTCTTTGGTTCACTGCAGTTTTAAAGAGAAAATACTCAGCAATGGTGTCGACTTATGAATTTGCACATGGTTTGTCTTAAAGCACATTAAAAACACCACACAGACACATAAACAACATTAAAAGCTGGATTTTCACCACAGGGGGACTTTAACGATTCAAACCAAATGTAGCACCTACTATACAGTATGCGATTTTGTAAGCAGCTTATGTGAATTAGAACATAGTTTAACTTCTAAACGGTAATTCTATTTTACATCATCATTTCCAGTCACAAATCCAGCAGTCTCTTTCTCTTCATTAATAGAGAAATAGTGCCAGGAGAAGCGTCTGCTATATCAAAAAGTGGCGTACAGAACAAGAGGTCTTCTTCAACCCCAAGACAGGATGTAATTATCCAAGCACTTCTTACACACACACACACACACACACACACACACTTCCATACAGCCTCAGCAGACTTCATTAAGGATTTAATACCAATCTGCTTGACCCCACGACACCTAGTCATGACGCAGGGGAACCTGTAAGTCCGGCTGACTCACAAAGAGAGCGAGACGGACTGACTTGACTCATCCGCTGCGGGCGGAAACCAGTGACAAACTCAAAGTCAACATAGCATTCACATCCTAATATAAACACGGATGTCTACGGTGGCGTCAGAATAG
>NC_138724.1:26842131-26912131 GCF_965113295.1 Leuciscus leuciscus | reverse complement strand
AAACACACACATTTACTTAGCAATCATCATAATATATATATAAAAAAATCAGTCTGAGATGGTTTGCTGGCCTTAAACAGCAATTAAATCTGGTCTGCTCATTGGTTTTAGAGAGATTTTCAAAGCTAGACCAACTGAACACAAGCATGACCAAATAGGGAGACCACCTTTAACAAGCTAAGACCACCTTTAGGATGTTTTTTACAGCAGGGAGACAACATATTATAGGGATTCTCTAGCCCCGCCTCTTTCCAGCGCTGCACTCGTTTTGTTCTGTCTTCCAGTTTGTATCACAGCATGAAGGTAAGATCATACAAACTTATGAATGAACTGCTCGTTTTAAAATCTTCCAGGTCTACTTACAATGCTCATGATAACTTTTCATTAATAAGTAAATCCACTTCACCAGCTAATTACTCTTCGACATCGATGCCATCAAAATATACAGAGTTCATAGTTCAAACCATCAAATGCCATCAAAATATACAAGTTAAAGGTACCGTATGTAAGAAATATATTTCAATTAATCATAAAATTGCCCTAATATGTCACTAGACATTAAGAAATCATGTTCATTTCAAATACTTATATCACTGACAACAGTAGTATGGCTAGGATATTGTCATTTAAAAAGTGGACTTGCAGCCCTCAACTGATGTTGATGTTGTCATTTTGTGTTTTGGCCTGAAGCGCCTCCCTCCACCATCTACCAATCACGAAGTCAGTAGTGTTTCGGGATCCGGGTTGCCAGCTTTGCTCTAACCTACCCTAACTCTAGTCGGATAAAAATGTCTAACGTTAATAAATCCAAAAGACCTCGTTACAATTCAGAAATTCTTCGTGACAAAGTCCGAAATAAAACCAGAATTTGTATTGGAGATGCTTTTGACAGATGGAGACGGCTGAAAACGGAGAAGAATTTTAAAACAGACGCCAACGTTGCTAATTTTCTCCTGGACAGGTAAGATTCATCTATGCTTGGATAACTTGTACTTGATGTCAATGGACATTTCATATAACGTTATTCATGACAGTCGAACAAAGTTATGCATGCTCGTGCAAAGTAACGTAACAGCTCACATGGACGTATGCTAACATTAGCAATGCATTATAGGAGCCCGTTTCTCTGTACTTATGCTGAGACGCTGAGGAAAACAACATTAGCACACCCATTAACTTATGGCAATTTGAAACGTAACTTAATTGAGACAGCAGCCTAACTTTACCTCAGAAAAAAATTATTCGTCATTCGTTCTTCTAAGTTACACATGCTGCAAGTTGACCTATATGACCATTGCTAATGTAATGTAGTTACTCTAACAATATATTCTGATGGGACTGAAAACAACCCTGTGACAGCCATTGGTGATATTGACTTTGTCCCGCGTTATAATTGCTGTGGAAAATGTTTTGGTTATTTTTTAGCCTACTTATGACATAAACTTTTTTCTTTTTTTTTTTTCTTTTCGTTACACATATTATTGTATTGGTTACACATAGTGACATAGGCTTGTACTTACATTAATGACAGATACATAACGTAACAAAAGATTAGACTAACAGCTACCGTTCTGTCTGTCACATACGAGCATACATCTTTATGATTATACTGTCACATACAAGCATAAATCTTTACGATTATATTTAACTAATGACAATTAGTACATTTTTTAAATAAATAATGACTCATCAAAATATCTCTCATGAAGCATAAACACAATTAACAGAAAAAAACGTACTGTGTACGTCTCGTCGTCACTTGCCATTGGAAGCTCATTGAAAGCAGCATACGTTTCTGCTGAATCCTGCAGCTTATCTGGCAACCTCGAGTCAGGGGGGAGGGGGAGGTGATACACGGCTCTACAGTATTTTTAAAGTGATTGCAGTACCAGTTTTGGCCACAATCCTACATACGGTACCTTTAAAACACAAAATTCTAAAGAAACCTGTGCGCTTGTTTCTCTGGGCATAAGCTCTGCTGTAGACTTCATAACGACAGACTAAGCATATAAGCAAATAAATAAACACCATTTACATCAGTTATGACTATTTTTTTTCCTTTGAGGGTATCCCCGAAAGAAGGTCTCCAAAGTATAGCAAAGTAAACACACATGGAAATTCTCTCCCTCAAGCACACACACACACACACACACACACACACACACACACACACACACACACACACACACTTACACACACACACACACACACACACACACACACACACACACACACACACACACACACACACACACACACACACACACACACACACACACACACACACACACACTCAGACTTTGCCACACTCATCCAGGCTGGTTTATGCTGGTATAATGCTGGTCTAATAAAAGCATAATCATAAGCAGTTTGTTTAATAACAGGGGTTATGAGAACAGCTTTCAATGGGACAGTTAATAACAACTTAATAATGAAAGTTCAAAGCTGAAAGTTATGTCAAATTCCAGCTGTCAGTCACTGATCAAGTGCCCAACTAAACACTAATCACCATAATGGTGACTTAAAACTGACTATGGTAATGCTGTTTTTGGAGTTGTTTAATCATCCTCTGGTGAGATATTGATTGTATTCGCAGCTGATTTCATCTAAGGCTGTGGCTGTAAGTAAGTTGTAGTTGTTGTGTTTTTGCTCATCTCTTTTCTTTTTTTCTGCTCTTGTTGTTCCTCTTATCTTCAGTGATTCTGCTTGTTAAGCGCAGGTGTTCATCACTAATGCTCAATAACCGCAACATTGATTCAGTGTTACTTTTACTCTTTAATCTATAGATTGGGACCATATGAAAACTGAGCAGTGTTTGGATTTTACAGTGTAAACATGTAACCAGCAACACGCATTTTTCTCTATGAAATAATTTATTAAAATTAATTTGGAAAATTGTCTTGGTCTTTAACTACGAACACACACTAAGAAGCGTGATATGTAACACATGCATGAGTTTTGCTGGGATCATACAAGCACCCAAAAGACAACATATGCTGGTCCACCAGCAACCAGCATCCCAAGCTGGTCCCAGCGTGCAAAACACACCATATGCTGGTAAACAGCAATATATACTTGTTAGTATGCATGTGCACATACTCACTAACCAAAACCCACATGCGCACGCACAGGTTCAGAGGGCATATATGAGCTCAATGACCTCGTGACACCAGCTGTGATGGCCTGTGGTCAGTCTTCTGGGAGGAATGAGGTCAAACATTACATACAGTTGTGTTTGAGGATATTTACGATTCTGTGTCCGTGTGAGATCTCCCGGCATGTTCAACTAAGTATTTCGCTTCTGGTGGAATAAAATGGAAATTATTCTTTTACTTTGAAACACCATTCAGGTCAGTCAAGGTTGTTCCAATCAGCGCTGCCATTTAAAAGTCTGAACAGTGGCCGTGAGGATGAAATTATAAGTCGTTGTTTTCAGCCTGGAGAAAACCCTTTTGGCTGCTTACAATATGTGTGATATTAAACACTAACAAATGTGACCATGACCAACCCATCAAAATACAATAAACGGAAATACATTTAGAAAAGGTGAGTGGTGCTTGCCTGCACGAAACTCGCTGGCAGAATGCTAGTGTGTTCCTGGTGGTTGCCAGATCACAACACATGCGTGCAAACACAAAGCACATGCATTCTTTATAAGGCTGTGTCACTCTCTGGGGTTCACACACCATCGTACATGTACTGTATGCCACATATCGGGAATCAATTAGCTTTGACTCACGAATACGAGCCAAATAAACGGGTCAGTTAAGAGCCGTGCGGCGCGGATCCACTCCATCTGTCTAATGAGCCGCGTGACCATCCTAATCAATTAGCCTTTACATCGATTAATCGGTACGGAGACCACCTCCTCATTATTTCATGAATTTTATCATTTCTCCTAGACAGCATTGAGACCTAACGGAAAGCAATCGAGTCTCTTGCTTCTCAGATGTTTCAGAGGAAACACATTAATCTCACATCTCACAAGAGAGCTTAACAATGTCTCAAACTCTAGATTTGCCAAGATACAATCTTGCAATCAAAAGATATCTCAAAATGAACTAAAATATTTCTCATCAAAGACCAAATTATCTGAGCTTCTATCCACATTCATTTTATAGCTCAATACTATTACTGTTGGTCTTCTATTAACTCACTTTTATTTGCTTTTGAGGAGAAAAATCTGAGAGAAAGTTGATACTAAGTGAGACCTCCATTATGCCCTTTTACAAAGTCTTGATGTTGTTTTTTGGGCTCGACTAGAATAGGTTTTCATGCTTGAATGTTCATTATTTTTCCCATATTCTCCATTGTTGCAGCTCCTATCTTCCCAGTCTGTCAGTAACGCTCTGTTTAGTTCCTGTCTCTATGAAGCCCCTCCTTCTGAAAAGCACACTGTGGTCTGATTGGTCGGCTGGAGCTGTGTGTTGTGATTGGTCAGTGTTTGGGAAGTGTCTGTCCCCTTTCCATAACCTCCAGTTTCAACACCCTACTAACTCAACCAAGCCCCGCCCCTTTATTCTGCATATTAATTATTTAAATGAGGAATATTGTGACGTGTTCATTCCCGGTTCAGAAACAGTGACACTGATATAGAGAATAACTTTGGACTTTTTCATGCTCATACAGCAACAATCACGCACTAAAGAAATTGAAAATGTAAAAAAGCATAATAGGTCCTCTTTAATTCTCCCAGGCTATAACAGAGCAGTAAAATATTAAATATGTCCTGTAATAGAAAGTCCAGAAACATTCAAGCTACACAAATGTACATCCAAATGTTTGGTCAATGCATTACTAAAGTGCCGCCCAGTTGTACAAACAAAATGCATGTACAGGATCGTCTTAAAGTGTAGTGTGTAACTCACCAGCTTGCGTTGACACCATTTACACACGCCGCAGAGAGCAACCAGCCAAACACCACACACGGTCACCGCCAACGACACCAGCAGCACGCTCAAAGAGAAGGAGCCTGTAAAACACACACACACACACACAGTTAATATCTGAGAGGACGAGGAACAGTCTGACATTTACACTGACCAGAGTTTATGAAGTCTCTGAAGTCCTAAAGAAGGATCAATAGCTTTCACGATGGGAGCAAATGTGACTGTAGAGCGAAATCAGAAAGGGGAGAAAAAAGACATTTGGAGAGGGAAAGATGTCATAATCATTTATTAACAAACAAGTAATCATTACTTCGATGAGCTCATTGTTTCTGCATTAAATTATTACATTGTTTAAATTAATATATTTTTCGCTAACTGTGATTTTGTATATGTGCATTTCTGAAATACATAACTCAGACAGTCACCTCTGATAACAGATCACTCTAAATTGTAATGTGGATTTTCTGTAAAGCTGCTTTGAAATGATGTGTATTGTGAAAAGCGCTATACAAATAAATGTGAGTTGAAAAGAGGGAGAGATATGCCACTAAAGTTTTCTTCAGATATAAAGTGTGAGATGAGTTGAGTCCAAAAACATACTATATGCGAGTGTGACGCAGATTTCAATCCGTGACGCGTGCTGCTCAAGCACCTGCCCTTTTGGTCTCTCTAATTTTATATTTGAGTTATTATTTAAATTTGGCTCATGGCATAAATTCTCAATTAAGTGTGTGCCCAGAAACTGCATTACCTCTACATCCCTCCTCACAGCCATCATATCGAGCGGAGCCGCGTTCACTGCTGACAGCAGGTAACAATGCTGTTTACCATAAGCTTCACATTGTTTGTCACTGCTGTCAAATTAAATCACTCCTACAATATCTGCATAGAGCCAGCATTGGCTTAAAATAGTCAAGAGCCCTTCATTAAAGCAACACTAAAGCACTTTTCCTCTTCGGTCCCCCTACAGGTTGGAAGCGGAATTGTCTATTACCGCTGCCATAAATAATTTAGCCTACCATCGCACGCACGCACGCACGCACGCTATTTGTTTGGAATGAACGATGTCCACAGACAAGGTAGAGTATGTTGCATGATTTTATGAAAGTATGATGTATTGCGACATCAGAAACGAAGAAAAACTAAATAATGACTATTGTAACGCTTGCCGTAAAGCAAGTCAAATTTGTAGTTTTCTTATGTCTCATTCGAACTACAGAAACGCGACCCGGTCTGGCAAACTTGTATAGTGTGGTTATAGCAGATATAGGGCTGCAAAGTGAATCCAGAAGTGCCGTTCACCCTGTTACGACTTGATGAACCACTGAAACCATTTTGGAAACATTATTTTAAGGTAAAAAATTATCTTTAGTGTTGGTTTAAAGGTAGGATAGGCAATTTCAGATGGGCTTGCAATACAAGCTAGCGCGCGAACCAATGAAGGAAATCATAGCGTAGAGTTTCGGGTATAACATGCACTCACTAGATCAGTTCTGAGAGCTGCAGATGTGAGACACACAGAGAGACAGACAGAACAAGACAGAGAGAGAGAGAGAGAGAGACAGGAATGAACCTGACAAAATATGATGAATGGATACATCTGCTGATGGAGGTGTAGGGAGGAGATGGAGGGATGGATGGATAGTCGAGGGGTAAAGAGAGTAAAGAGTGATAAACGTTTAAGATTG
Organism: Leuciscus leuciscus; assembly: GCF_965113295.1. NCBI lineage: Eukaryota > Metazoa > Chordata > Actinopteri > Cypriniformes > Leuciscidae > Leuciscus > Leuciscus leuciscus. The sequence continues at coordinate 26,905,554 of NC_138724.1, read as the reverse complement.
ATCTCCCCTGTGAACTGAAGGGACAAAGTGTGATGCACTCATGCAGTGTGTGTGTGTGTGTGCGTCCATATAGTACACAGGCTCTCTGATCTGCTATTCCAGCACAACCTTGTGAAATGAAAGCAGAACCAAACCATCAGAAAGAGCTTCTGTTCCACGTCTTAATAATAGAAAAGATTCTGGAAAATAAAACTGGTGATTTTTAGCGTATATGTACACACACACACACACACACACACACACACACACACACACACACACACACACACACACACACACACACACGTGTCCTAGCAGAGGACCCACAGTTGTAGTTCACAACATTAACTATGAAAATGTTCCACTAACCACAAACAATCACAACATCAACACTGTACATCTGTTGTTTTAAACCATACAAACATGTTCCTATCAAATGTTTTTGTCTTAGGCTATCTTTCTTTAAAACAAACGTTTTTGTATCTACATTCAGACATCTTGAGGTGCCCACATACTTTTGTATGTCGCTTTATCTCTCTCTCTCGTTGTTGTTCCCTCAGTGCAGTTATAATCAGAAAGGATTGTGTCTTCTCTATCTCTTTCTTACAGACACACTCTCACACATTCGAATAGTACAAAACACGATTATGAAACGCCAGCTGACTTATTCTACAAACACCTCAGATGACTTTATGAACTGCAGTGAAATCAGTTTCTGAAACAGATCCACACGACACACCATCAGGAAATCTGTCCAAATAACACATAGAGTAAAGGCGAGTGTTTGGTATGGCGTCCTGACATACTATGTACAGTATACGGTGCACAGTATGTGAATTTTCTGCATGCATGGAATATGGTTGCACAATAAAATGCATCCCACAATGCAATGCACATGACTTCATGTTCCAGTTCAAGTGTGGCAAATTAATCAGAAGCGACAACTACAGTTATTTTACATTTCTTTACTAAGTCATACAAGATGATTACATAATATGTACTGTTATTATTATTTTACTACATATTTTTACATAATTATATATATTCTAAAATGTATTATTTAATATTATTATAGACACAAATATATACACATAAAATTGTATTGTATATTATTATTTTATTAATTAAATTAAATTACACTATATTATTAATATTATTTACACATTGTTTTATAATTATTATATAATATTAATATTGTTGTTGACATTGACTATATATATATATATATATATATATATATATATATATATATATATATATATAATTTATTTATTTTCATTAACACAACACATATTTATATATAATTAAATATGATATTAATTATTGCTAATATTAAAAAGAATTATATTTAATACAAAAAAATTATTAATTTCTGGTCATGATTGAAATAAATACATTTAAAAGATAAAAGATTATAGGTTAACTATATATATACTGTATATATAAAGCAATAAAACTGAAATAATTCATTCAAACTAAAGATTAAAGATTACATATACAAAAATTATAATAAATAAATAAGATTAATTGAAAAAATTGAAATAAAAGATACCATAAGATCCCTCTCTTATGCGCGTGCTCACACACACACACACACACATACACACACATACACATACACACACACACACACACACACACACACACACACACACACACATACACATACACATACAGAAACACAAACACGCACACACACACACACACACACACACACAGTATTATCTGTGTCTTTTATCAGAGTGTGTGTCAGTGTAATCGCTGCTGACCCCCGGGAGCCGAAGAGAGGAACGGGAGGATGAAGGAACGCCTGCGCCTCCGGTCAGGAGAGGAATATGGGTGATGAAATCTAAACCAGAGAAACGGTCCCCGGTGAAGGACACACACACTTATTTGTTCATCTAAATAGTGTGCAGTTAGCAGAACGAGACAGACGGGGGGCGATAAGGAGAAGTTTGGTTATTGTTTTCCGTCTGAAGATAGCGCTGCTCTCAGAGGGTCACCGCCTGTCCGCTTTATGCAAATATGATCTGTGAAATATTGAGGAAAAAGTCTAGCTGTAATATATTACAGAAACCTCACAGACAGTGAATCTGCACCAATCACAGACGGACCGTATAAAACAGACAATAACTCGCTCTCCACCCTCTGAAGAGCAGAAATAACCCAAATCTCACAGCTTATTCGAAGAAATGGCAAACTTCACAGTGGAAAAGCGTAATAGGAAAGGCCACGGGAAATAAACACGTCAAACAAGATCTTTTTAATATCACAATTGTTTCTTATTCAACAATAGGACGAATCTCACAAATATACCCAGGTCATATTTCACCTCAAATTCAGAAGAATACTTCAGATATTAAAGATATTTTGAATTTGAGTTACTCTTTCAATTTCATTACAAAAGGACACAACTTCAGAATAGTTTTGTATTGTGATGTAAACATGGAGGGGGCGAGGAATACGTATGCGTGGTGGAAGAAGAATAAGAGGAAGATCAAGAGCTGTAGTCTCAGATGAGATCAGAGCTACTGTAATTGATCATGTAATAAATCATGGTCTCTCAATGAGAGAGGCTGGTCCGAGAGCGCAGCCAAATCTGCAACGCTCAACAGTGGCAGTTTTCCGGAAAACCAACAGGCAACTTGTATTCTGCAAGGGCATCTGACTGAGCTGCACATTACAGAAGTAAATGAAGCAAAGCCTCCAAACGCACTTGTGTGTAATTGACCGTTCGCAAAGACCCGCCCCCTTTAGTTACTGTTGCTATGTCCGACAAGCCACGCCTCTCTCACGCCCCACCATGTTCTCACGCAGTGAAACACACATCGCGGAGCAGAGGACACTGACAACACACTGACAGACAGGACAGGCCAGGTCACTTTTGATATGAAACAAGTCTCAACTTTCAAATTTGGTCATTTTTTTAAAGAAATTGAAACAGTAAATACCGTTTTGTGGCTCTTTAATGTGTCTGACAGATCGCTGTAGAGCCTCAGTTAAAGCTGCTTATGAAACCGATCATCTCTTCCTTTTAGTTCATTTATAGCATCAAATAAACATGAATGAACATTAGAAGAAATGTTGTTTTAACTGTGGAAAGTCGTCAGTACACTTAGTTTTTCAACGTCAATCTACTAAGACTGCTTTGTCGGACAAAAATGGTGGATTCGGCAGATGGATAGGTCAGATCGTCTGTCAATCAAACTCTTCACACAGGTGGGAGAGGTAGGATGTTCACTGATGTGCAGGAAACTGCCATTGTTGATATGGTCATCAGAAACAATGGCATAAAACTCACTGAGATTCGAGACAGAGTCTTGGCAGACAACGTTACTTTTGCAAATATTCACAGTGTAAGCATAAAAACTAGTTTTAGAGTCCTGAAAGAACATCAGGTCAGGATGAAGCAGTTTTACACTGTGCCTTTTGAGAGGAACTCTGAACATGTCAAGCAACTCCGGAACCAATATGTCCAGGTAAGATCACATTAAAATACAGAACTGTTTTTGAACAAAACCAAACAAATGTTTAGGTAATTTAATAGCCTAACTCTTACGTTGCCTTGTGGATTTATTTTAGAGAGTCATGGAGATTGAAGGCAGGCAAACAGCCCACATTTTCATCTTTGTGGATGAGGCAGGTTTCAACCTAGCCAAAACACGGCGACGAGGAAGGAATGTGATTGGGAAGAGAGCCACAGTGGATGTCCAACATCACAATGTGCGCAGCAATATCCACTGATGGACTGCTGTTACACAAACCACTATTGCTAACATCCTTTTGTCCAATCTGTAGTCACATTTTCAAAACTCTAAACACAATTAGCACAACATCTGTCGGTTGTGACCATACCATTAACACAATTGTTATGACAAATGTTATTTCACACAAAATGCAGTCAATTAACACGTTTCTAGAATGCCTACATTTTGTTTACATATAAGCATACCCAATACCAAAATCATGGATCTTTACAGTCTTTTTAACAAATGCTTAAACGCAGCATGCCAGAAATGAAGACCTGATGTTCCAAACCATAGATACAGTATAAAGTCTCTACTTCTGCAATAGTATCAGCTCAAAGGTATTGAGACAAATATATATTTTTTAATATTCAAACAGCTGATAAGCATTTTTAAATGACTGATTCCAATCTCAATCAGAGACATAGCCAGGCGTTGAAGACTTTCCATTACATGGACATGCACAATAGAAAGGCACTCTTTGGATTAGTTTTGTTCAAAGCAACACAGAACAACACAGAGGAGCAGGAAAAGAAAGAAACTGTCTGGACCAGGGAGAGGACTAGTTAGACCAGGGAGAGGACTAGTTGGTCGAGGGAGAGGACTAGATAGTCGAGGGAGAGGACTAGATGGTCGAGGGAGAGGACTAGTTAGACGAGGGAGAGGACTAGTTGGACCAGGGAGAGGACTAGTTAGACGAGTGAGAGGACTAGATGGTCGAGGGAGAGGACTAGTTGGACCAGGGAGAGGACTAGTTAGATGAGGGAGAGGGCTAGATTGTCGAGGGAGAGGACTAGTTGGACCAGGGAGAGGACTAGTTAGACCAGGGAGAGGACTAGTTGGACCAGGGAGAGGACTAGTTGGACCAGGGAGAGGACTAGTTAGATGAGGGAGAGGGCTAGATGGTCGAGGGAGAGGACTAGTTGGACCAGGGAGAGGACTAGTTAGACGAAGGAGAGGACTAGATGGATGAGGGAGAGGACAAGTTAGACGAGGGAGAGGACTAGATGGGAGAGGGAGAGGACTACTTGGACCAGGGAGAGGACTAGTTAGACAAGGGAGAGGACTAGATGGTCGAGGGAGAGGACTAGTTGGACCAGGGAGAGGACTAGTTAGACGAGGGAGAGGACTAGTTAGATGAGGGAGAGGACTAGATGGTCGAGGGAGAGGACTAGTTGGACCAGGGAGAGGACTAGTTAGACGAGGGAGAGGACTAGTTAGATGAGGGAGAGGACTAGATGGTCGAGGGAGAGGACTAGTTGGACCAGGGAGAGGACTAGTTAGACAAGGGAGAGGACTAGATGGTCGAGGGAGAGGACTAGTTGGACCAGGGAGAGGACTAGTTAGACAAGGGAGAGGACTAGATGGTCGAGGGAGAGGACTAGTTGGACCAGGGAGAGGACTAGTTAGACGAGGGAGAGGACTAGATGGTCGAGGGAGAGGACTAGTTGGACCAGGGAGAGGACTAGTTAGACGAGGGAGAGGACTAGATGGTCGAGGAAAAGGACTAGTTAGACGAGAGAGAGGACTAGATGGTCGAGGGAGAGGACTAGTTGGACCAGGGAGAGGACTAGTTAGACAAGGGAGAGGACTAGATGGTCGAGGGAGAGGACTAGTTGGACCAGGGAGAGGACTAGATGGTCTCTATGGATCTCTATGGAAGGGTTGTGCTAGGTGAGGAAAGGGATGCAGAGAGAAGAAATTGTATGGGACAATGTGGCATTTCACCACTCCCGTGCAGTCACCGAGTGGTTTGCGGCCCATCCCAGAATGGTGTCACTTTTCCTCCCACCTTACTCTCCATTCCTCAACCCCATAGAGGACTTCTTTTCCTCATGGAGGTGGAAGGTTTATGACCACCATCCACATGATCAAATGTCGCAATGAATGCTGGATGCCAGGACATATCAGCAGAAGATTGCCTGGGATGGATCATGCATGCCAGAAGATTATTTCCTAGGTGTATTGCCCTAGATGACATAAGATGTGACGTGGATGAGAACCTGTGGCCAAATGCAGTAGATTAGCATTCCTATTGTATCTGTATCGGTGGATGGTGTGTATACAAATTCTTGTATTTTGGAATCACTCAGTGCAACAACAAAAAAAGATATAAAATATATTGAAGCATACTGTATCATGTCTGACTCATTCCAGTAACATAATATTGCAGTGAAATCTTAACAGTAGAGAGGTGTCCTTGTTTTACAGAAGAAAACATTGTATAATGCTACCCGTTGTGAGTGTTTTTTAGGTCATTCTTTTGTGGGTGACAAAGTGTGTTTGTTGGCTGTCAACCTTTGCTAGTGTAATGGAAGAATGTGTTGATTTGAGACATGCATGAAGTGATTTAGTAGTTTTAGTGCATTTTGAATGTGAAATTAACTGCTGTGCCGAGCTCAAAGTTGGTTAGTTTGTGTGAAGAGTTTTGAAAAAGTGACCTAAGCATTGAGAAATGTGTCCTAGCAACTGTAAAAAACTGTAATAGTAGTAGTAATAATAATAATGAAATAATTATAATTTAATAATAATTACATATAATTTAAATAGTTTAATAAATAATTTAAAAATACATAAAAATATGTAATACTATTATTATTATAATTATTTTATAAATATGTATTGTTATATGTTATTAATTATTATTAATATAATTATATGTAATATTATAATTATTAACTATATTATTATTAATAACAATAGTAGTAGTAGTAGTAGAAGTAAAAAAAAAAATATATATAATTTAATGTAATAATTAAATATAATTTAAGTCATTTTTAGGTAAATTATTTAAAAAGGTTTTGCTGGTTTAAAAAAAATCACAAAAGAAATCAGTTTTAGAGCTCCCTAAAAACAAGGGAGGTCTTGCACTCCCAAACTTTTTGCACTATTATTGGGCCTGCAATATCCAGAAAATTGTATACTGGAGGAACAATCTGAATTCTGAACCCCCTTGCTGGGCCTACCTAGAACAGTCCTCAGCACGCCTCTCTCTGCACTCAGTTATATGTTCTCAACTACCATTGCCTACCAACATTAGTTCAAATTTAGTAGTATCTCACTCAGTTAAGATATGGACTCAATTTAGAAAGCAGACTGGGTTGCATAGGTCTTCTACACTCTCTCCGATAATTAAAAACCACAGTTTTGCACCCTCTTCAAATATGGTTTGATAAAGGCATAAGGACCATTGATGATCTCTATGAGTGTGGAGTTTTCTCGTCCTTTAATAACCTTTCCAAAAGATTTGACTTACCTAATTCCCACTTATTTCGTTTCTTTCAAGTCAGGCATTTTGTGCAAAAACTATTCCCTCACTTTCCGAATCGCCCCCCTGAATCGCCCTTGGATGACTTCTTAAAGCTTGAACCACATTCAAAACACTGTATTTCTGTAATTTATAATTTGATTCACAATAATAATCCAGCCTCTTGGGAGCGCGTTCTTGCTCTCATACACACATCATCTATTAGTGCAAGACATGGCCTGATACAGTGTAAGATTCTACATAGGGTTTACTATACAAATGCTAAACTTGCTAAAATATACCCCTCTGTCAGCGATGCATGTAATAGGTGCAAGCAATCACCAGCAGATCTCATTCATATGTTATGGGGATGCCCTAAATTATATGATTACTGGACTAAAATATTCAAAATTCTGAGAGAAGCCTTCGCCATAGATCTTGACATAAATCCTCTTCTGGCCATCTTTGGGATGGCCGTTGAAGTTAACCTTTCTGTAACGGTTCAAAAGGCTCTAGCCTTTACAACTTTACTAGCAAGACGTCTCATACTTCTGAAGTGGAAACATGCCTCACCCCCTTCTTTTGATTCATGGCTGAAAGAAGTGTTCACTTGCATTAAATTGGAAAAAATCAGACTGTCACAGACTGGATCTTTAAGGACCTTTGATAAACTGTGGCACCCCTTTTTAGACTATTTACTAGCTAATTCTCAAGACACTTAAGCTGAGCATCCTCTGATGATTTATTTATTTTATTTTGAAAATGCTTCAAGATATCAATATTGTATTTTTTTTTTTTTTTTTTTTTTTTTTTAATTGGAGGCTGTAGGTTGTTTACTTGAGGGAGGGTTTTATTGGGGTATTAACAGTGTGGAACGATTATTTTATAAAATCATTGTTATTATACATTGACCTGATGTTCCCAGCAGAAAAAACAATAAAGAAATTTAAACTAAAAAAAATCACAAAAGAAGATAATGAGAAATTCAAAAAAGCTCAAAAATGAATCACTGGGAATAATTAAGTAAAAAATTATGAGAATTTTGGGAAGAAAATGTATTTCATGATCATGAATAATCTAACAATGGTGAAGCATGAATGGTCCTACAATGGCTTCATTTTCTTTATGCAAAAATTTATTTCTTATAATTTTTCTTTTGATTTTGGCATAAAATGTGACTGGACCAGTTTGCATGAGACTCACCCAGTGAAATGAAACAAATAGAGTCTCCTGCTAATGTTTATCTCACATGCGTCTCAAACTGTGCTCAGAATTGCCAAGATAAAAAGTCAGAAATCTCAATATGAACTCAAACAATTCTCACCAAAATCTCCTCAAATCAAATGATCTGAGCTGCTGTCCACATTAACTTTACAGCTCTTTATATTGACTCTTTGCATCTATATTCATGTCTCAAGTGCAGGAAATTTTAGGAGAAATTAACATTACACACTGAATGAAACATGAGAAACTCTCTCTCTCTCTCTCTCTCTCTGTGTGTGTGTGTGTGTGTGTGTGTGTGTGTGTGTGTGTGTGTGTGTGTGTGTGTGTGTGTGTGTGTGTGTGTGTGTGTGTGTGTGTGTGTGTGTGTGTGTGTGTGTGTGTCTCTGCGTGAGATCCTGAGTGTATTAGTCTTATCAGAGGTATGAGAAGATGATTAGAGCTCAAGTGCATTAGAGTCACACACACACACAAACATCTATTAGTTCCTCCGACTGACTCTTAATGATTTACTGGCAGTACGAGCTCACAGCGCACTGCATTAAAGCTCCTGATAACAACTTCATTCTGCTTTTATGCTCTTTAGGAATACTATTATCTATTCTATACTTCCTCCTTATTACCTCACCATGACCAGACGAGTGAAAAATAGCTGTTGTTGATGTGTAAATGAGTCTACATCGCAGCTTAGTTTCAGAACGTCTTGACTAGGGGAGGAAGTTCAGTTCATTTTCATTCAACAAAATTAGGGCTGCTTGATAAGTCCTATTTTAATCATGATCACGCTTTCTGCTTCTCTTGATTAATTAAGCCTAATCGTCTGAGATATTTTCCCACAGGTTATTTATCCGTTGAACGTTTCATTTTCATTTGGTTGCCAAATGTCAAGAGTTTAAATCCCCTAATTGGATACATTTTTCTACCCTGTGTTTTACTAAATATTCCCAACCTGGCAACCAAAGCACTGATGATCTGAAAACACCGGCAAACATGTAAGCTGGAGTTTCGGCCTTGTCCACACTAATAATCGTGCAGCTCTAATCAAAAAATGATTGTTTAATTTTGTTAGTGAATCTTAATCGACCTGGACGTCCCTGTAGAGTATGTGAACGGCGACAGGGGATTGTGGGTAGGCAGCGAGCGACACTGAACCGTACTGACATGTTCCAGCTTCATGAAGGCAGTTTGTCACTGGACACACTCCTGTGTGAGTGTGAGAGGTGAGCGGATCTCGTTGAGGAAATCTGACAGCGGTCCAGGACGCTTTGAGCTCTGACACGATGGTCATGTGTGTGTGTGTGTCGCTGCGTACCGTCACGTTTTATGTCATGTAACTGAATTAGCGTCACTGAAATAATAGCGTCAGCAGGTGTCATACCGTTATTATGCACATATTATAATGCATACTTTATATGTCTTTTTTTATTTTTTTTATAGCCTATATGGAAAATCTTACAGGAATATTCCAGGTTTAATAGTCAATCAAAAGCATTTGTGGCATAATGTTGATAATAACCACACAAAAAAAGAAGAGCAAAAACTTACAGTGAGACACTTGCAATGTAAATTATTTCTCACTGTTTAAATAGTATAGCCAAAATACATAAATTCCATATATGTGTGTGTGTGTGTGTGTGTGTGTGTGTGTGTGTGTGTGTGTGTGTGTGTGTGTGTGTGTGTGTGTGTGTGTGTGTGCGTGTATTTTTCAGATTTATATTTTAAATATATTTCAAAATATACCAAACATAGTATTAGTAATATATATTTTAAAATATTTTAAGTTACTTATATTTCAATATATTTATTTTTTTGGCCATTTTTAATCTGCTGTAAATATATTATTTATATATTCTCCAAAATACAGTATTTATATTTTTAAAAATAACATTTTCCCTAAATGTATTTTAAGATTGCCCATGTATTTATATATTTCTGGCAATTTTTAACTACTGTAAATATATTATATTTATATTGTCCAAAATATATTTTAAAAATAAAAATATATGTAAAAAAAAATGGCTTTGCATTCATGTATTTTTTTGTAATTTTTTTTTATCAACAGTAAATACTACAAAATATATTTTCAATATGAAAAAGGTATTTCCTTAAGCCATTCTGTTTACAACATATATCTGAAATTTATCTTAGACAGAAAAAATTATAATTTGTTTGCCATATACCATATGTGTTAATGTGATTTTAGTGGTAAAAAAAATTATTTACACTTTTTATGTGCTAAATTATATCCAATTTTACAACTTATGCCATAAACCTTACACTTCACTGTTAAAATAATACACAAGTTTGAGCAGAAGAACTACATTTCAGCTTTTAAATCCTCCAAAAATTGGTCCAATTTGCTTGTATGTTAAAGTGCTATGTCTAAATGCTTATAGTTATACACAAAAAAGGGTCATGAAAAACTGTTACGTTTCAACCAATATAAAAAAAAAGTAAAAAGTTGACCTCAGGGCTAAAAATTATAAATAAATGTATGATTTGCGAGTACTAAAAAATCTTTCTGCCTGAGTTAAAGCTCCATCTCTCGCTCTCTCTGTCATTTGTGGGTCATATGATATTTCAATTTGCTGTGCTGATTCACTTTATCTGACTAAAGGATTTGATAATGAAGCAAATTACACTTAGAGAGAGAAAGAGAGCGAGAGATCTGTGTAAGAAGGTGAAACTCTCGAGCTGAAAAGAGAAGTTTGCATCCAGAGCACTTAGCGGTGACGCTCTTATGTAATCTGCTTGTTCCTCTTAAATATTCAAAGCGGTTAGTGCACACGCTCCAACTTACTGAGCCACGCCACTTGTGGCACTTAAATAATAAACCAGATTGTTGTTCAAAATGTGAAAATGCTCGTCTGGGCGGGTGTTTGCTGGCCTCGAAAGCCTCTAAATGTGTTTTTATAAACGTCTCTATCAACATTGTTGGATTTCTTTTCCCTGTTTTATCACCCGCCAGCCAAAAATCGTAAGTTAGTAAAGCAGTGGTGTAAAGTATTTGAGTAAATAGAGTTACTCTTTTTGGCTACTTCAAAGATATCAAAGATATTAGCATCTTTTACGCTCTACTTGACTACATTTTTGATTAAGTATATGTACTCCAATACATTTGTGATGAGTGATGCAGTTACTCGTTACCAGAGAATGTCTAATAAGGGGAGAAGTTTCACTCTCAGAAAACTTCCGGCTTCTGAACTGGTTGCAGTTCCACTCTGATTCCATATGAGGGCGCTCACAGGACGAGTGCAGAATGAATGGAGGTCAATGGCGGTATACCCCTCAAAATCCACTTTTCTCAGGATATAATTTTTTGTCTAGTAATTTGAATGTTGTATTCGAAAGGAGATGCAAAGAAATTACACATTGCTGGGTGTTAGATTTTTTAGAGTCACTTATTTGCTTTAAAAAGTCGTTTAAACTGTCAATGACGTCATACACATCATACGACCAGAGATACTGCTTTACGGCGATCCTTCAGTCACTTTGGTACTTTCGTGCTCTACACTTTCTTTTCTCTCGAGGCATCGACAACACAGCTGACACAGGTAAATACACGTGCTAGAAGAGTTTTTGTTTTGTTTGTTTCTGGTCCCGCTTCGGATGCCACGATGCCATCAAGCGGTATCTCTGGTCGTAATCAGTCCTTCACTGACCAATCAGCGTCCATTAGCAGAATGCTAGCGTGTTATGGGCAACAACAACTCAACCTGTAAGAAATCGAAAGGACGTAAGTACTCGTTCATTCAACTTTCGACTTATAACCCATGTTGAACTTGCAAAACCTACAATCAAATCTGAGATTTCTCAACGGCAATCGGGTGAAAGAGACAAATTTCGCCGTCTAGCCCCATAGACTCCCATTCATTTTGCACTCATGGGCGATCGCCCCCAGTGGAACTCTGGTGGAACTACAACCAAAATTCGGTACAATAGGACTTGAGTGGGCAGGCTCTCCGTAGACGGGCTCTGTCGTTACATTTTGCATGGCACCTAACTTTATCTACAGCAGTTTATTTCTGCGACAACAGAAGTGATATCGCCATCTACAGGGCATTAAAGGTACAGCACCTTGTGTGTTTTGACCTTCCTCACCTAAACTTGTCAACAAGGCTTCTTTGCATGAATGCGAGTGCATTATCAGATAGTTGTGAATCACACAGGTGTTTCATATAGGAGGACGAAAACAGCACATCCAGTGTAAGTCTCATTTTACTAAACATTATTTTATTTATTCTTATATTGAAGAGACCTACAAAGATTTCTGAAAATCATGAATGGAATGTATCACCGTTTGCACAAAAGTATTAAACAGCACAAAAATTATGCACAGGAAAAAATTATGATAAAATAGAAAAGTTATTTTAAATTGTAATATTTCACAATATTACTGATGTTTGATCGAATAAATGAGCATAAGAGACCCCAAACTTTTGAACAGAAGCGTATTCGGATCTAAATTATACTAGTTTTAGAAGTTTGTTTCAATCCCCAACCCTAAGTATGAGCTAAAATAATGATAATGCTTACCAAGAGCAAAAGAAAACATTCATGTTATTAACATCACCCATAATGCATTTCGACCCCTTCGCACCACATCAAGAACAGAATCAGACAAATAGGCCATTGCTTTGACCTATTCCACGACATGCGTTGGTTGAGCCCAAATTGTTCCTCTTTTATCAAGTTTAATAGGACCATCTGATGCACGAGTCGCTGAACCGGAACACTGGACCGTGAGCGGCCACAGAGTTTTGCTTCAGGACAATAACAAACGCAATTCATGTGACAGAATGTTGCGTAACCCATCTCTGACCACTGTGGTGGTTATTAAACGAGTATAATCTTAAATTAAAACACCTAAATGAAATAATTAGACCCGTGCTGCGGGCTCACAGGAATTTTAATTAATTCCAAGACGGCTGCTTTAACAGAAGGGGTCTGAATATCTCTATTTTTTTTTTAATTTGGCGCTTTAAAACTAGTTTCCTCTTGTGGCCGTTCTGGAACGTGATGCTCGTGCTTGCTTCTATTGGCTGGTTGTCATGGACACGGTAATTTAATCTGTTCCCCGGCTAGTCACGTGACCCAAACATCCCATGTGTGATCGTACCAGCGCTTGACGGACAGCTTTAATGCTGTGTGTGTGTGTGCGTGTGTGTGTGTGTGTGTGTGTGAGAGAGAGAGAGAGAGAGAGAGAGAGAGAGAGAGAGAGAGAGAGAGAGAGAGAGAGAGAGAGAGAATTATGGTACTACAGCAGCGCTGGATGGGCGGCAGTAAATGAAACGGATGATGATGTTCTGCAACAAAAACAGATCCGCCATTCACTTCCTGCTAAACATCCTCCATGCAGCAGTTATTATATAGATCTGATTTAAAATAGAAACCGCTTCTGTGTAACGTTTTCATCTGAGGTTTTAAGGGTTCTGTGAATGTGAAATGGGTTGAATGTGAATTATTGAAGAAAAGAGTTCATCGTACTATGAAAATATACTGTAACTTAAAGAAAATTACCATAATTTGCAGAAATGATGGCCACCCCATTAAGGCCACCCATATTTACATGTCATGCCCATATTTGGTGTTGCCCACTGAAAAAAACAAACAAGACGACTAAAAACCAAAAACAAGTTTGAACAATTTTTTTATATATATATAGCCTACATAAATATTCTACAAGCTGAAAAACAGAAATAAAATATATTGAAGTTGAAGTACTAAAATTATTAAAACTAAAACTGAAAAAATAAGGCTAAATAGACATTTAAAAAAAATACTACTAAAAATGATAAAAGTCCATTAAAAATTACTTAAATTGAAAATATTAACATAAAAACTAATAACATTGATTTAGCATATGAAATAATTTATAGCGAAGCATAACTAGAAACTTACGAAGACTTTTCCACAATTTTCAAGATTTTAATCAAGACTTTCCCAATCCTAGAAAATGCCATTTTTAAATTCCCTGATGTTTAAAGAAAATAATAATTATTGTCTGATTTGCAGCTTATTCTTATTTCAATAAGTTGAAAAGGCACCATTAACTTTGTTTTGCAATAAAGACTTTTATTCTGTGACAGGCACACAAGCGGCACTTCCTGTTTCCTCCAGATGATTTAAGCACTTCATCGCGACAGTTTGTTATTTGGGTTCCCTTTTGTGTGGATTAATTATCATTTGGATGTAAATGTGATTCTCCTCCTCATGTAAATTAGATTTCACGATGATAAAGTTTGTAATAACTCTCAATAACTCACTCCTGAAAACTATTCGATAATTTATGGCTGTTATCAAAGGAAAAACTGAACGATGTAACTGATAAATCACCTTATATTCTCTATAAAGATGAGTTGCTGTGCAGCAGAAATGCTGTTTGTGTGATAAGTTGGTCTGAACTCAATTTTTTTGTACTAGGAAAAAAGTTTTGAGTTCTCAAAAGTACACTATGTCCTCAAAAGGTCAAGGAAAATTTGATTCCTTATGATACGAGCCCTTTAACTGTTCCTAGATCAGCTCACCTGAATGATCTCAGTGTCTGTCTACACATTTCGTCCATCAGTCGGTGTGAGGAGGACCGCGGTGTACGGGTCACATGTGGGTGTAGGTCAGTGGTTCTTTCTTCTGCCGTTATTCTCATCCAATAATACAGGATCAAATGTCCAGTGGCAGGCAAACAGAGCCGACAGCTTCACACATACACACAGTGTGCTTTGGTGTAGATAAAAAGCTTTAGCCTCGGCCTAAAGAGAGATTTATATTGCATGACCTGAGAAACTGAAAACCTCAGTCTCTCTCTCTCTTCTTCCCAGACGACTCAGTGAAAATGTCAACCGAGGCTTAAAACTAATTCGTGAGATGATCAGACTATTAAACGGAAACAATCGCACCCGTCATCGCACACAAAAGGCGCTAACTCTCTGTGTCATATCTTCTCTATTATGTCACGCTTTTGAAAAGCTTTCATTATGTGCTTTTGTGCTTCTGCTGATCAGTGTTGGGGAAGCTACTCGTCATTTAAAGTGGATAAACTACAGTCAAACTATGCGTTTCCTAAGTAGTTAGCTTCCGCTACTCCCTAATTTACAGTACATCACCCAACCAAAAACATGATGGATAGACAGCTGTATGCAACTAAATACAGTATACAAACAACAACAACAACAAAAAGTGTGAAATCAATCAGCTTGAACAAAGCAATTCACTTTGACTAAACTGAGTTAGCTAAACTGGGCTATGCTCAGAATATCATACAAGAACGCTATATACTCTTTATTTGTAATATAGATACTCTGCGCAGTGTGCAAAACAATCTGTATGCTTGTAATATATATATGAATGAGACAGACAGACAGAAAGACAGAAAGACAGATAGATAGGTAGATAGATAGATAGATAGATAGATAGACAGACAGACAGAATGACAGACAGATAGACAGAATGACAGATAGATAGATAGATAGATAGACAGACAGAATGACAGATAGATAGATAGATAGACAGACAGACAGAATGACAGATAGATAGATAGATAGATAGATAGATAGATAGATAGATAGATAGATAGACAGAATTACAGACAGATATATAGATAGATAGATAGATAGATAGATAGATAGATAGATAGATAGATAGATAGATAGATAGACAGACAAATAGATAGGTAGATAGATAGATAGACAGACAGACAGACAGACAGACAGACAGACAGACAGATAGATAGATAGATAGATAGATAGATAGATAGAATGACAGATAGATAGATAGATAGATAGATAGATAGACAGAGAGAGAGAGAGACAGACAGACAGATAGATAGATAGATGATAGAGAGATAGACAGACAGACAGACAGACAGATAGATAGACAGAGAGAGAGAGAGACAGACAGACAGATAGATAGATAGATAGATAGATAGATAGATAGATAGATAGATAGATAGAATGACAGATAGATAGATAGATAGATAGATAGATAGATAGATAGATAGATAGATAGATAGATAGATAGATAGATAGATAGATAGATAGATAGACAGAATGACAGATAGATAGATAGATAGATAGACAGAATTACAGACAGATAGATAGATAGATAGATAGATAGATAGATAGATAGATAGATAGGTAGACAGACAGACAGACAGACAGACAGACAGACAGACAGACAGATAGATAGATAGATAGATAGATAGAATGACAGATAGATAGATAGATAGATAGACAGAGAGAGAGAGAGACAGACAGACAGATAGATAGATAGATAGATGATAGAGAGAGAGAGATAGACAGACAGACAGACAGACAGATAGATAGAACAACAGACAGATATATAGATAGATAGACAGACAGACAGACAGACAGATAGATAGAACAACAGACAGACAGACAGACAGATAGATAGATAGACAGATAGATAGATGATAGAGAGAGAGAGATAGACAGACAGACAGACAGATAGATAGATGATAGAGAGAGAGACAGAGACAGAGACAGACAGACAGACAGACAGATAGATAGAACAACAGACAGATAGATAGATATTTAGATAGATAGATAGACAGAGAGAGAGAGAGACAGACAGACAGATAGATAGATAGATGATAGAGAGAGAGAGATAGACAGACAGACAGACAGACAGATAGATAGAACAACAGACAGATATATAGATAGATAGACAGACAGACAGATAGATAGAACGACAGACAGACAGACAGACAGATAGATAGATAGACAGATAGATAGATGATAGAGAGAGAGAGATAGACAGACAGACAGACAGATAGATAGATAGATGATAGAGAGAGAGACAGAGACAGAGACAGAGACAGACAGACAGACAGACAGACAGATAGATAGAACAACAGACAGATAGATAGATATTTAGATAGATAGATAGACAGACAGACAGACAGACAGACAGACAGATAGATAGATAGAACAACAGACAGACAGATAGACAGATAGATAGATAGATAGATAGATAGATAGATAGATAGATAGATAGATAGATAGATAGATAGATAGATAGATAGATAGATAGATAGATAGATAGATAGATAGATAGATAGATTCTGCTTAACACATTGTCAGTGGTCTGCATTGCTTATGTCACTTCAACTGCACAACTCTCATTGAAAACGAGTGACTTCTGGTCATTGTGTCTCTGTAATCGCTGTGAGTGTGAACGGTCCTTTCGTAATCAGTTTGCCCATTAGCGCTGTGATTAATGAAGGCTTAAAGGTCAGACAGCCTCTCTTCTGTCATCTTCATAAACGCTCGGGTTCGGCTCATGGTCATCTCTCTCAGTCTCCCTGCTCTGTATCTTTCATTTCTCCATGTTTGCTCGTTCCCTGTGTCCATCTTTTTATCCGTCCCTTCACTCTTCCTCTCAGCGCAATACTCTATTCATTTAGCAATTTGCCATAATCTACTCCTGTAATTTCTCTCTCTATCTCTCACTGTCTCACTCTGTTGTTCCCTGATAAAGCCATAAAGATGAAGGACAACAGATAAACAACTGCCGGCCTACTCTCCTGCCCTGTGGGGACGAGTGGAACGACGGCGCAGAGGGAGAAAAGCGATAACATAGGAAGGAGCGATACAGAAGTTCAGCTGGAAGAAGAAGCTGCCGGTAATGCTATTCAGGAATGATCTGTTGAGCAGGCAAACACACACACACACATTTATTCAGCTTAAGGGCACTTTTAGAAACTAAACTGCACACTCTCATTTCATTTATTCACTAACAATGCATATACATGCATCACATGAGCACTTCCACAGTGTTATTTCTAGGGGATTAAGAAGCTAATAGCGACTAGAAGCGACAACACCGTCTGCTTTTGTCGCCGCTAACTGTGTCACGGCATTTAGAAAAAGTTCTTTGATGTAGGCTTGGTGTGTCACGGCCTTAAAGGTGACCTAAACGTATTATGCCCCTTTTTACAAGATGTTATATAGGTCTCAGGTGTCCCTAGAATGTGTCTGTGAAGTTTCAGCTCAAAATACCCCACAGATATTTATTATATCATGTTGTAAAAACCCATTTTTGAGTGGAAGGAAAAACATGCCGTTTTCGTGCATGTATCTTTAAATGCAAATGAGCTGCTGAGTCCCCACCCCTTTTCCAGATGAGGGCGGAGCCTTTACAGCTTGTGCCTTCGATACGCTGCCAAAAACTAAAAACTAAAAACTGTTTGGTTTTGATTATCATCTCTATCGCGTTACATTGCAGTTCTTCATCATCATGAAAATGTATTATCTGCATGCGTTTTAAAGCCATATAAACTTCTGATATATGGTTTTATGAACACACACACTCGAAGCACACAGAGATCTGCATGTCAGACGGAGCGTCCCGTGAGTATTAAACTCACTCAGTTCTCTTTCACGTCTTATTGCGCTTAATCTGTCAAATGCGCACATGGTTATGCCAAAAACACACAGTTCACATAAACATAGTCTGTTATGTCTGTGAACGTACACATGTGTATATTAGATCTGTGTATTATACAGTAATATACAGTACCTACTACTATATATGGTGTTAATATGAATCGGAAAAAAGTAAAACAGAAAATCACTCACTGCCCTTGACTGAATAACTTTAGTAGCTTTAATAAGAATACATTTCTATCTTGAATGCTGCTGTTAAATGCTCTGGCGAGGAGATAAACATGGCGGACTGTGTTCAGCTCACTGAGGGCGGAGTCTATGCTAATAGGGCGGAGTCTATCAGAAGTTGTGGGCGGGGCCTGTGCAATGTGATGTCACGGCAAACGGCTTGTTCTGAGACAGTGCTTATGATTTATGGGGATTAAAAAAAAGAGTGGGTGGATTTTTACACACACTGCCAACACACATTTATGTTCAAACACCATGTAAAAGTTAATTTTTCATAATAGGTCCCCTTTAAGATATAAGTGTTGGATATCCTACACGACTCCCCACAGGCCTGATTTTGTGAAAGAAAGTTCTAGTCTATGTTTAGAGGATTCATGTGGTGCTGTGAAACCCAAACTGAGAAGATATCGCCTGAAAACATGCATGTTCAGTCAAGTCACAGGCAGACGTAGTCATTCAGCCCAGAACAGGAAACAGTTGGTCTCTGACATCATTATCTGACATCTCAATCACAACCAGCCCTCTCCATATTGTCCTTATTTGACTAAATAAGACAACAGAATCATGGCAGATTTAATTAAAAAGTTGAGGTCTCGTCTTAAAGTTTAACTGAGGAATTTGAGATTTAATGAAAAGTAAGAAGCTCATTATGCGCTGGTCAGGAATGTGCACAAATATAGAACTAATTAAACTCGTGTCCTCAAGATATTGACACAGCGGTCACATGCACACAGCAAAGAAACTAAGTGTAGGAGTGAACCCCATGAATTACCAGTTTAATAAGATGTTCAAGTGGGTTTTTGGAACATGAAAGCTGGTTTGTTGATGGTCTACCAGCCCTAACCAGTTCTCCATCTGGTAATCCTTATAAAAAAAAATAAGCCAAAAACGAAGATTGTTTCATCTTTAACTCGACTTTATAACGGTACAGCAGAATGTCCAAGCTGCTCATTTCCATACAATGAAAGTGAATGGTGACCAAAACAATCAAGTAAGATTTTTTGTACATAATGACTTAAATTTCGCTCAAAGCTATCATAAAACTTCAGAATATAGTGCATAAATCATGTGGATAATTTTATGCTCCACTTTTGTCCATTTTTGCACTAGACAACCATAGTCCCCATCCACTTCATTGTATTGTATGGAAAGGAGTAGCGTCTCAGTTGGTGTTACTGTTTTCCATGATAGAAAAATGACTCAACGGTTGAGTACAGTAAATTACAAAAGAATACTAATTTTAGCTTGAACTATCACTTTAACCGCCTAAATTAGCTTAGACTAGCTAATGACCAACTACAAACCATATAAAACCACCTTGATCTGGCTTTAGCTGGATTTCCCAGCAGGGACAGCAGCCCAATCTCATTTGCTCCAAAAACGGAGACATTTCCAGGTTCACGTCCTAGATTCCCTCCACTGCCAGTTACATACACACACACACACTCAAAGATGCGTGTTTGCAAGGCCCACCCTAAAATCCAGCCAGACTCCACTTGCCATAAACAAATTACTGAAGATAAATGAGCACCTGGTGTCCTCTCTCTCTCTCTTTCTCTTCCTCTCTCGCTCTCTCTCAACCCATTCATTGAATTAAAGTGCCCTGTAAAGCATGTTTTGTCATAAGTTTGCAGGTCGGGCTCCAGAAGCGGGCTGTTATTCCTGCACCCCTGGCCCTGACACAAGAGCATCGACTGGGGGAGAGCGGTGGACGGCCTGGGAGTCTATAAAACACATCGTAAAGTGATTGTCATCTCTCTGCATGTGTGTTTCTTTTCTGTCTCACTTTCTCAGTTTTTTAGTGTTTGACTGTCTTCTTCTATGCTGCAGAGCTTCTCTTCTAAAAGCTTCTAAAACCTGGAGATAGTGTTCTCCAAATGTTTGGAAATTCCCTATAGGTTTTGGACAATCGCAGCATAAACCTTAACATTTATTGGTAACAATAACAATAATTATCATTAAAAACCATTTTTTCTGAGCACACAATAACAGCAATATATAAATATCACCAGTGGCGGATTTAGCAAATCGGGGGCCCAAGGCGAAGGTAGGTAGGCTATGGGCCCCTCCCCATCCAATCTTTAAAAGAGAACGAAAAAAATATGTACCGACTGAATGGTGGATAGGCAGGTAAAGCTAATCTACGGGGAAGTAAAGGGTTTTTTTTTTGTTTTGTTTTTTGCTTGACAAATTTCACCATTTCGATTCAATTCTTGTGATTTGATTCAATATTTACTCATTTGGATAAATATTAGGTAACGTTTCACAAGATAGGCGTTACTTTTTCTCAAGAAAAAAAAAGCCCTATCAGCTGGTATAATTTAAGGTTAAAATAAGTAATATACACATATTTAGCCAAATTCTCTCTGTAGCTCTTTTTTTTTCTAGCCAATTAAATGGCTTTCCTGAGGTAAATGGTATGTGACTCCAGCTGTTTTACCTCTTTCCGCGGTTGAAAAACACTTATTGATCGATATTATGAATGAGGAATATACATTTCGGTAAGTTATACTGTATCTTTCAACATTGTTAATTCGTGTTTATTTACTATTAGCTAGAGATGATCAGTTCACGTGCCGCTATAGGAATCAGTGTCACGTCACATTAAAATGGCAAAACGGTATTTATTGTTTGAATTTCGTAATAGAATTGACAGAATCTGAGAGCTGAGATTTTTTTAAATATCATGATTCATAAGTAAACTGCTCAGTTTTGTCTGTCGATCTCCGTGTCCTCTTTGCTTCACGATTTTTCTGTGCGTTTGACGTTGTTGTTCCTGATCTGTATCCCCAACATAGCCGTAAAAAAGTTTGTCATCTTTGGCAGCGTTCCCAAATACTTATCAGCGTCTTTTCACTTTTTTCTTTTATTTGAGCCGCTTGGGTAACTTCGAAACTTAAAATTTTCGCGTTTAGACTCGTCTTGCACTGTTTGTGTATTTCCCAGTCCTCCTGTTACTGCGTGTTGTTTAACTTTCGCGCCGCGCACCTTTACGGACTTTTTGCTTGCCTCCCGCTTCCTCCTTTTTTCGGCACCGCTTGGGTAGCTAGCTTCGCTTCATTTTTACTCTGTCTACTACTCTGTACACTCTGTCTGTCAATCACTTATTTTTCTCCGTCAGTTTTTTGGCACAGCCTTGTCACTTTCGCAGATGCGCAGTAAATGAGATAATGGAATAGTCCAATGTAGTGAGGCGGGGGGCCCCCTCCTGTCTGCGACACGACACTAATGATTTGATGCCATTTTTCGCAAACGGAGTTTTAGAAATAGATAATAAAATAAAATAAATAATAATAAAAAATAATTAAGCATAAGTTAATAGGGCATTTTGGGGGCCCCTAGGTAGCTCGGGGCCCAAGGCAATTGCCGACCTTTGCCTAATGGTAAAGTCCGCCCCTGAATATCACAGTCAGACGCCATTTTGGGAATTGTGATATTTCTTTTTTCGAAAATTATTCGATCAACACATCTTTATACCAATTAGAACATAGTTTAGAGGGAATATAAGCTGGTTTGCTGGTTTTAGCTGGTTTAAAATGGTCTCCCAACCTGGTCAAGTTGGTCTAGCTGGACTCCCAGTCCTCAAAACCTTCTTAAAACCAGGCAACAGACAGGCCTGACCAGATTGGGAAACCAGCCAACAAGCCAACTTAGGCTGGATTCAGATTTTCAGATGCCTCGGGGGAATAAATATGTATATAGTGGCCACACCTTAACAAATATGTCAGCATGTTTTACTAATTTGCTAAGTAAATCATGCGCACAAAATAATAATTTGCTCTCACTTTCTACTAAAATCTGAACATCTGAAACCAGCTTAAGTTGGCTTTAAAGCTGGTCTCCCAATCTTGTCAGGTCTGTTGTCCATTGCAAGAGAACGTTTAATTCGTAAAACAATTAATTCTTAGTTCGTGACTACGATATATATATATATTTGTACTATGCAGAGCTCCATAATACAGTTACTTATCAATGCAAAGTCCTCAAAAATGCTAAGGATTTATGCTGATCTTGTCCCAAAACATCTGAATGGGACCAAGATATTCCCACACTTCTTCTGGTTCTCTCCTTCACTCTTATTCTCTTCGAGGGCACGCCTGAGGGCCGGCAGACAGAGTATGACATTTTCTCCAGAACAAATGATGGCTCTCTCTTTCCAGCGCTGGGTTTTCTTTAACCCTGACATTTGGCAGTAATTGGTGGACTGTGTGTCTGCGTCCCCCTCTCCATTCTGAGCAGGTCTCATGTCCGGAGATCACCACACACTCACACACTTGCACAAACAAGAACACACTCACAGACTCTTAAACGTGTTTGTCACAGAAAAACTAACTTTTCTCAAGGCATCTCCACTGCAAAGGACTCTTTGAGGAACCAGTTCTTAAAATACACTAGAGTGTCCCAGCTGTGTCCTTGAAGAAACTACTGAGTGTTCGAGACACGGCTGATGGTTTTTAATGTGCTTATTGATCTACAGAACACAGGTACTTTTTGTTTGTGCCTCCAACAAAAAAAAAAGTTTGTCCATAAAAAAACTAAAAATCTCCTGAAACTTTATCTGGAATTGCTTTGTTCCAGAAACGTAGTGAGCACCCTACCTAGACAGCATTTCAGGTGCACTCTGTACCAGGTTTATTATAATCGTTAACAAAAAAATTAAATTATAAAAAAAAAAAAATATTTATTGAAATAAAGCTGGAATTGATGAAAAAAAATGTAAAGTTGACTCTGCTAAATTGCTAACTGGAAATAAAAAAAAACTAAAACAAAACAAAAATTACACAATCAACTAAAAAAACAAAATTCCCCAAAATGTAACTAAAATTTAAATGTAAACTGAAAATATAAAAGCTAATTCTAAATATTAGTAGAAACTTTTATAGCATATACGGTAAATAAAGCTAAAATAACACTGTCAAATGGTAATTCCATAAAATGATGGTGGTTGACGAGTAGCTTAATATTATTAAACATAATTTTTCTGCCTTGTAAGAGACCTATAGTTTTGTACAGGAACAGGAACAGGAACAGGAACAGGAACAGGAACAGGAACAGGAACAGGAACAGGAACAGGAACAGGAACAGGAACAGGAACAACCAACATCAATAACTCACAAAGACTGAACTAGACACAGGCCTTAAATACACAGACAACAAGCTAAACAAGATAACAGGGGGGCGTGGTTAATCAGAGACACCTGGGGAGACTAATAGACATTAAACATAACTGCTAAACATCGGGGGAACACAGACTGGAATCATAACAATAATAGGTATCCTTTGTGCAACAAGAAATACATGTAAAAAGCCCAGTGTAATAAATAATTGTTAAACACAATTAAATATGGGCGATTTCACCCAATATATCCATGTAATCTATCTTTAAGTTTATTGGAGTATCATGTTATTAGCTTAGCAACATGAAAATATCAAACTCTATTGGAATCAATTGTGAGTGAGGAGTGTGGAGTTTCTTTCTATGTAAAGCGTCACTTTTGAGGATCCCTCGGTTAGTTACATTACATTTCACTTAGAAGGCAGCTGCCTAGGTAGATAGCAGACAGCAAGGGAGCTCACTGTGTTTTCGAACAGACAGAGGTCTTTATAGTGAGGCATATCAAGATTCATTTCAGCTCACTGCCTGCAGGGGAAAAACCTGGAGTTGTGAAGCTTCTGGTTTATCTGCTAAAAACACACGCGCCTGCAGGAGAGACAAATCACAAATGGGATCTCAATTGTTTCTCCTAGACACCAATGAGATTAAATAGAGAGCAAATGGAGACTTTTTGCTTCAAGGTGATGCGTTTCCTGACACTGTGACTCTGGCGCTTTGAATTCATATGTTCCATTTGTCAACTTCGGGACTAGATCCCTGCGTCTCAATGTCCATGCTATCCATCCTAAACAGAATGAGATTAAAATAAGTGTGTCCCAAAGCATATATGTTAAGTCCCCGGATGGTCTACTATTTCCGGTGGATTTTCGAAGTGTGGATCCGTGCTCACTATGGCTGCGTTCCAGTCCAAAATTGTCATGCCCTTCACTCGATAACTTCCCTCCGTCTCGTTCACTCGGATGTACGTCATTGCTTACGTCGCATGAGTGCCCACTACTGGCGGGACCTTTGCAATAAGCTGAACTGGAACGTGCTTAAGCCCTTGATCACTTAGAATCCACTATGGTTTTTTATTTATTTTATTTATTTTTTTACGAAATTGTTTAATGCAGCATTCTATATGTAAATAGGTGTGTTTGAGTTGTTTAATTTTTTTATTTTTTATAATTAATATATCATAGAGATGTTTGTGGTTGGGTAAATTAAACGCAATTTGCGTTGACGTCACAATCGTGTTGCATTGTGGGACATAGGTGCCTGAAGTGTACATATGAAGTAGACTCGCTCCTTCGGTCAACATCGAGGGTGTGTCCATATAAACTTCCCTCATCCACTTCATGAAGTGGAACGCACTTCAAAATGGCGGCAGGGATTCCCCGAGGGGAAGTGCTTAGGAAAGTTTGCAAGTGCGTGTCTAAAAGTGGACTGGAACGCAGCCTATAAAGGCTAATATTGACCACAACCCATTGCGCTTTGGAGGAGGAACTACAAACACGAGTAAAAAGTGTTAAAAAACTACAAAACATGGCGGATATGCGCGATATGCGTGAGAGGTTCAGATAAAGGTTTGAGTGACTTATCAAAGTTTAACCTGATAAAAAAATATTGATTTAATGTTATATTCCATCTGCAATAACAATGT
Organism: Leuciscus leuciscus; assembly: GCF_965113295.1. Taxonomy (NCBI): domain Eukaryota; kingdom Metazoa; phylum Chordata; class Actinopteri; order Cypriniformes; family Leuciscidae; genus Leuciscus; species Leuciscus leuciscus. Next base: position 26,879,972 of record NC_138724.1, on the reverse strand, counting down.
GGACTTTTATAAAGATCCGTTTGGCCATTAACTTTTAAATGCATCATCATGCATTAATATGAGAGTTCTCTGCATGAAAGACCCGCGACTGCAGATCAATGTGCTTCTGCTTTTCTCTCCGATACGGTAGGAAATAAAATTAAATGAAATGTGGAGGATTTTATCTTTGACAAGATGATTGACAGGCCAGTTTACTGTGACAGAGAGCAACTGTTAAAGACGCAATTTTATGACGTGATAGTATGTCCCAAAGCTTGTCTACTCAAAAGTATGTACTTTTTCTTCACAAAAAGAGCACATATTTTTAAGTATGCGAATTGAGACGCAGCATCTGTTTGATCCAGCAATGGGAGACAGAAGGCAGAAAGGACGGGAAGAGAGTTTGGAAACAATAATCACCAACCCATTCTATTTGGTGTTTTAAATGGAGCAGAAACTGCACACTAGAATCCAAAGTCAAACAATCGTTTGAAGCTGACTATTTACTTTCTAAATGGTTTAATTGTGCATTATTCGCTGGTGCATGTGATTATAAAGAAACAAAATGTTTGTTCTAGAACTCCTGCTTCTCTGATTTTTCTCCCAACAAAGAAAGCTCCCAGTAATCTCACATGTGTCTCCATTAAGTCTCCGAGAGAGCAATAAACCTCTCCTCCGGGTGTCAAAATGGCTCGCTTCTGAAGGTAATAATGGGAAATGTTTAAAGACAAACAAAGGCGTCGTGGGTCCAAAGCAGCAAAGAAATCATTTCCCCGGGTCTTCAGCGGCACGGAGGCGTTTGCGAAGCTTGTAAAATAATTACGGCTCTTGTGCGTCTGACCGGCCACAAGACAAATTATAATAACACCCTGTGAATATCCAGTGCTTATAATGCATTAAGACACGAGTGCTCATAAAACAAGATGATTGTTGATGGTCCTTAAATAGATGAGAGTTAATGACAGGAACATTAAGATAACTCAGTTTCTCTCAGAGACAGCGCTAATGTCACAATGCAAATGAGGCTGAATGGAAGTACGGTTTGTTCAATGGCTCACCCTCATTTCCAAACCACAAGACTTTCATTCATCTTTGAAACACAAATGAAGATTTTTTTAATGAAATCTGAGAGATTTCTGTCCCTTAATTGACTACCACTTTGTCACTTCAAAAAGTTCATAAAGAGATCGTAAAACTAATTCGTATGAATTGAGCGGTTTAGTCTGAATTTTCTGGAGACTCGATTGCTTTATATGATGAACAGATTGAATTTATTTCATTCACATCTACAGTAAACATTGATCAGCGAACATAAACAGAAGCTCAACCGTACTTGCTTGACGTGTGAGAACAAACCTCAAAGTGGTAGTTGCGTAGCCTGTCAATGGAGGGACAAAAATCTCTCCGATTTTCAAAATATCTTCATTTTGTATATTAACGGAAGTCTTTCTGGTTTGGAACGACATAAGGGTGAGTAATTAATGACATAAGTTTCATTTTTGGGTGAACTTTCCCTTTAAGGCAAGCAGAAAGTCTAGACTAACAACATAGACTTGTGTTCTGTGACTTTTAAAGAATGTAAGGACACATTTGATTAGAACATCAATATGAAGCACGACCATATGGCTCTTGTTTGCAATTACACCTGGCTGGGGAAAATGGAGCAGCTCTACAATATGTTCCATTACTGTCAACATTTATGATGATGAATTCACAGGTGAAGGTCGATTACGGACCAGTAAATAGTTTCAAAACATCCAAAGGATGCATGGACGCTGGGTTTGTCAAGGCCTTCAAGCTCTGTAGCTTACAGACCCATTCACTTCATATTATATTTGAAGGACCGTCAACTGCAGAACAGCTTTACTGTCCACTGTAAAATCCACAGCTTTATAGGAGAATCATCTTTACCGTTCACACATAAAATGTTACTTTCTCACATATGACTCAATGGACTAAAATACTAAAACTGTCCCTTTTAAGAAGCATTATTTAAAGGTGTTTACGCCTTTAAAAAAATATCACCAATTCCCATTGTCGCCTCACACGTCCATGCAATATTCCACTTCAAAGCTTGAGAAATCGAGTTTACTTTGCCGACAGGGGCTTCATTTTAAATGCTAAATCCTTTCCTCTTACTGGACACCTCAAAGCCACAATTTGGACAGCTAATCAGCTTTAATTCCTAAATGTTTTTTTCCAGGGGAAAACATGGACAGAAAGGCCGCCTACACAGTAAAGTTTATGCCGGGAATCCACTGACTTCAGAGATGGATGTAGAGGAAAAACACAAGAGATTGCAATATGTGACCACAGGTTTTCCAACTTTTGCTTCAATACACTTGCACCAACCAGTAGAAATCCAATTTGCTGTATCCCCGCTTGATTTCAACTTGATATTGTACTTATTTTGACTATTTTGACTTTTAGATTATCTTTGGGGTCATCGAAAAATACTCACTCGGAAAAAACAACAACATTAATTTAAGGTTAAATTTAAGTGATTAAATTTACATACAGTATATAAATGTTAAATTTAATCTTTAACAAATCTCACAATGAAATGTCAATTTTCATACTGATATGATTTCACATTTCAAAAAGGATCCTTTTTGCATTATTATCCATCAAATCATCTTTCATATTGTGCGCCAGTGTTACCCAACTAAAACTAGAAATAGGCTGTCCCCTCAAATAGTGCCATATTTAAGGGTATAGGGGGCGATTTTGGACACAGCCCATGTCTCTTTTCGTCGTTGTGATGATTGCTAGTATTATTAGCCCAATTTGGTGTGAATTTATCTGTTAAAGTTCAATGCATTCTAATTGAGATCCTCTGCGCCAAATAAATTCAGCACTGATTGTAACAATAAATTACATAATTTAATATTCTATACATACATTTTTTTAAAATTAAACCTTTTCAGGGCAGATCCAATGAACTTGAACTTGAACTTGAACTTGAACTTGGACTTGGACTTGAACGTTGATTCAAATGTCCACTATAGCTTGTTGGTTGAACCCTAACTATCCCTAACCAATGGGTCAAGGTTTGGCTAGTTAGCTAGTAAATGCTTTATCATCCAGCTGCAGAACGTCAATAATTATCTGTGTACTTCTGTCTGGTGATGCTGTCATGCTAACGAATAGCTCTCTCCAGGTAATACAGACCTCCTTGGCCCAAACAAAGAAAGAGTGGACGGTTCTGAGAGGCTCTTGTCCTTCAAGCTTACCGGCTTTGCCCTGATCACAGCGAGACAATGGCTCTAAACGTGAGGCAGAGAATGATTTGTTGGTGACTTGACCTTTCCAGCACTTCAGAGGGGCTCTTTTAGCGACAGAGAGAAAGCAAGAGAGAGAGAGAGAAGGCTATCTGTGCGGCACGGCAGCTCAGTGGAGAGCTGTTTGGCTGCTATCTGGATCAGATAAGATTCCCCTGTATTCAGGACGCCACAGCCTGGGGAGAGAGACACGGCCGGGGGGCAGAGAGGGACTGCTGCCAGACGGGGAGTGAAATAATGTTATGTGCACTAAACAGAGGACGTACATGCAAACATGGATGTTGAGCTGTTGTGTTGCATGTATTACGTAGTGACAAATGTAACGAAATCCTCATTCTGTAGGAGAAAAATATAAGATGTTGACGTAACCGGTTCAACTCGACCCACATCAAGAGGTATCTGAACTGGGGTCTCCGGTGTGGATGGTGGGCACGCTAACAAGGATGCTAAATATCGCAGCCGCTAGCATCAGTTGCTAGCATGCCTCTTGAGGCCAGAGGAGTGAGGTTTACACGCACAACTCTTACTGGCCTACGCTATGCACACCACCCCTAAACCTCACTCCCATCCGGGTCACGGCACCAAATGTAACCAGTCTTACTCAACCCGCTCTGAGCCGGATTTGCACCGGGGTCTCCGGAATGGGAGGCGGGTGCACTAACAAGGATGCTAAAGACCGCAGCAGCTAGCATCATTTGATAGCATGCCTCTTGAGGCCAGGGGAGTGAGGTTTACACGCACAACTCTTACTGGCCTACGCTATGCACACCACCCCTAAACCTCACTCCCATCCGGGTCACGGCACCAAATTTAACCAGTCTTATTCAACCCGCTCTGAGCCGGATTTGCACCGGGGTCTCCGGAATGGGAGGCGGGTGCACTAACAAGGATGCTAAAGACCGCAGCAGCTAGCATCATTTGATAGCATGCCTCTTGAGGCCAGGGGAGTGAGGTTTACGCGCACACAACTCTTACTGGCCTTCGCTATGCACACCACCCCTAAACCTCACTCCCATCCGGGTTACGGCACCAAATTTGGTGGTGGTTGAGGAGATTCTCCTTTGAGTACCCAGAAAAGCGCTATATAAATGTAACGCACAGGGATCTCCGGCGTGGGAGGTGGGCACGCTAACAAGGACACTAAAGACCGCAGAAGTTAGCGCCAGTCGCTAGCACGCCTCTTGAGGCCAGGGGAGTGAGGTTTACATGCACAGCTATACGTCTGTTACACTTGTCGTGTTGATATATAATCTAAAAGCATTGATTGTATACAACCTGCTGCTGCTTTAGCTACACAAACATTATTTAGCAGACACATTAAAGAAACACAGACTTTGCACTCTGAAAAATTGGTGAGATCAATTTGAGATGTTGAGATCTCTTCTGAAACTCTAGCTGAGACACATTTGAAATATTTTTCATTAGGAGACTTTGAAAGTCTTCATTTTATCTCACTGCTATTTAGGAGAAAAATGTGGGTGAAAAAAGGAGTCTCGCTGTTTCAAAAGAAAGTTAATGAGGCCTTTAGAAATTTCTTTTTTGATTTTTCTTTGCAACAATGAGTGATTATTCTAAAAATGTATGCATGTGTCTAATTGTTCAGTCAGGTGATAAGGGTGTTTTGTGTCCTTTAGTCCATGTCTGTTAGCTTTAGACTAACGTCTATATGCTAGTGCTAATAACTTTTAGCTGATGCACACATTACACACTCAAACAGTCTTTCTCTTCCAAGAAAACAGAGCAAAAATAGCAATGACATCATCCTGCACTCAGGGGCGTATACAAATTAATTTATTTGTCCAATAAAATGCTGTCAAGAATGAGTGTCCCCCTAACTAATATATTTGAACTAGAACCAACAGCAAGACATCATGGTTAACAGCTGTGATGTTAAATAAGGCTGTTGTCTAATAAAATGATGAATCTCACCCCAACTTCCTGTTTCAAAAAGTGGTCTTTAGAGATTTTATATGTCATTTTTCTTTCTAACGAGGAGCGTTTATCCTAAAACGACTGTGTATGCATGTGTCTAATTGTTGAGTCAGGTAATGAGGGTAATTTACATTTGTTTTGAATGACTCTAAAGTGATTTATGAGTGGTAATGAAATAAAGAGCGAGATGATAACGGTGCAGAGAGGAACGTGAATAGACAAAAGACAATGAATGGAGCACAGAGAGAGAGATGCTTCAATGGAAAAGGAAACAAAAAGAGAAAGAAACGAATGTCTTTGGCAGCCGGTGGCGTCACAGGTTCAGCAGTTTAAGCAGCGGCTGTGGGAATAATCCTGGAAGGAGTGATGCTTCACACGGTGGGAGATTCTCTCCTTCCTGTGCTCAGATCGGATGACAAGGTCACACTAGCGGACATGAATAAAGCCGGTTCTGCTCTACGCTTGGAGTCGAGTCCAGCCCAACTCAAACAGAGAGAGATTCTGGCACACAACGCAACAATGCAATGCGTTAGTTACTGTATGCCTGGTAGCACATGCTGGCTGTTACCAAAGCTGGAAAACGGAGGAAAAATCCTCGCTGAAGGACACTGGACATTTATTTTTCCCCTGCATACTGGAATTTTGAAAAGAATAGCCTATGGACTGAATTAATAGTCATTCTGCATTATAAGTGAAAACAAAGTCTCTAGTAAAACTAGATTTGTATATATTTCTGAAAAATGTGTAAATAAATGTGTAAGTAAATAAATGCTCGTACTGTGTATAATTTTACTCATTCCCGACTTTTTTTTCGCTGCTTTCCGTGCGAAAGTAATGGACATTACTTTGATATGGTCCTCTTTGAAACAACTATTTTCCATAAAGTTGCTTTGAAAATATGTAATGTGAAATGCGCTATACAAAAAAAAAAAAAACGTAAACTTGAACTTATGCAATGTACATTTATTTTTTTGTTTATTTTATCATACTTCACACAAAATTGGACAAAGGACGAATTACGTCTTAGCAAACAAAACTAATGAATGTTTTCAAACAGGTTTTGTCCTCGTCTTCCATTGTTTGGACAAACGCTGTCGCCCCAAACTGTTGCACTCTATTGGAGAGTGTTTATACTCTTCAGGAACTCAACAAACCAGTGGTTTACCTCAAGTTGTCTCTACACATTAACTGCAATGGGAGAAAATAAGTATTTTAAGTCCAAAACATTACACACTTCGCCTTTAAACATATATTACAGCAGTAAACTCCACGTATTTCAGACATGCTAGTCAAAACATTTATATTTCTTTTCCTCTGTTCCATCTGCTACATTTATATTTCATGCAGTTCATATTTTATAACCAACTGCTCTGCCTGTGCACTGTTCCAGGCGGCAGCTGTGATTGGCTAATCTTAAGGTTAGCTGTGCTCTGATTGGCTGGTTTCACAGTAACAGTGATCTGTGTGCTAGTTGGATTGATGGCCCACGCTTCCAGACCCCTGTTAGACCCCTGTCATTCGCTCTCTTCTGCTCCATCCATCCGTCCATTCATCCATCTGTTCTCACTATCCTCCCACTACTGGTTCTTATTCCGGTATTTTGTCTTGACATGTACCGCTTCTGAAGAAAATACGAGTGCCGCTTATCGCTGCAAAATTCGCTGCCACAATCCTACAGTGTTGTGGACGGTTGGCTGGAATACCAAATATTGTTGACCAAATATTTCAATCATCAAAAACATTTGAATCCTCAATTAATCAATCAATACATTTCCTCAGTAAATTACATAAGAAAGATAAAACATAAAGCACTGATCTGAGAAAAAACTTTTAATTCTATAATTTTTGATAATAAAATACCAATTTTAGACTGCTACAGTACCGGTCAAAAGTTTGGAAACATTACAAATTATTTTCATTGCTTCAAGTCAAAATGCTCACCAAGACTGTATTTATTTGATCAGAAATACAATAAAAACAGTAATATTGTGAAATTATTACAATTTAAAACACATGGCAAAGCTTCAGTTTTAGCATCATCGACTGAAATATCTCTTTATCAGTCGAAAACAGTTGTTGCTGCCTATTTGTGTGTGTGTGTGTGTGTGTAACCATGATACAATACCATTCAAAGGTTTAGGGTAAGTAATATTTATTAAAAGTAATAATAATAAATTTATTTGGCAAGGCACATTAAAAAAATCACAGTAAAGACTTTAATATTATTACAAAAGATTTATATTCCAAATAAATGCTGTTTTTTTTTTTAACCTTTCTATTCATCAAAGAATCCTGAAAAAAAATGTATCAAGGTTTCCACCAAAATATTAAGCTGCAAAAATTGATATTAATAATTAAGCACCAATAATAATCTATAATAATTGTGCACAAAATCAGCATATTAGAATGATTTCTGAAGGATCATGTGACACTGAAGACTGGAGTAATGATGCTGAACATCCAGCTTTGATCACAGGAATAAATTACATTTTAAATGATATTAAATATTATATTAAATTGTGATAGTATTTCACAATATTACTGTATGATCAAATAAATACAACTTTGGTAGAGCATATTTGACTTCTTTCAAAAACAATAAACAATCTTAATGTATTATGCTAATTTTTATCAATCAATGACTCATCAAAAAAATTGAAAAACTGTGCAAAATAAAAACTGGAGAAATATTTTGTATGCACTTGATCATGGAGAGAGTGTCAACGAGTGTACGTTGATTGTATACTATAAATCAGTGCTATATATGGAATGAGTGGGTATAAACTGTATGGAATTAAATGTACCAAAACTATAAAATATTAATACCAAAACCAAAGCAACATGAGACGTCTGTAATCACATCTGTGATTCTGTAATCAGCACTAATAGTGACGCTTAGCTTAGCAAACATTGCTGAATACCTCGTAGCTTCCTCTCCACACATCGGCCTCTTTTCTCCTGTAAGATTTATCCCTTCACCTCTATCCCTGAAGTGCTCCATCCCTCCCGATTTCTCTTTCTCTTTCTCTCTCTAAGCGGTTTTATGGCTCCGTGTGAGCTGTGCGGAGAGCATTAGATGTCAGTGAAGCTGTAAACACCATGTTACGGTAGAAGAGGAAAGAAATATGAACACCTGATAACCGCCAGCCTTCCAGGAATCATTCCCATCTTAAACTTAGTTAACCTGCGGTACCTTTTCCGACCATTCAGATCCTCTCTCTCTCTCTCTCTCTCTCCAGCAGGATTTATTAACTCTCAGAAGCAGGATCAGAGATGTGGAGGGACTGACAAGGAACGTTGTGCAATGCAAATAAGAAAAAGGATTAAACATATAGATGTCATATTACAACGTGTACATATCTCATGGGTGTGTGTACAGGTTGTGACGGCATTGGTTCTACATCACATGCAGGAGCTGTCGTGTTAATGTTGAAACGAAGCTTAAGGATAATGTGTATTGTTTTATCATCCGCCGCACAAAAAGCTTAAGAAGAGAAATGAACCTGTCCAAATGACTGGAGTCTGTGGAACAAACATTGCAGGATAGATTATGCACTGAAGGTAAATACGACTGTAAGTACACCGAGAGCAGTCATTATGCTCGCCTTAACACACACCAATAACAATTGGTTCATTAATTAGAGGCTAATTCGTTTGACCTTGTGACCTTCCAGGGGTCCGGCTCATGAAGACCTGGACTGTCAATGCAGGTAATTACTAGCAGGTTCACTGAGGTGTGTGTGTGTGTGTGTGTGTACTTGTACAACTATCTTTGTGAGGACCAGTTTGAGTTTTAGACCATTGGAGTGAGGACAAAGAGAGTAAAGTGAGGACATTTTGGCCAGTCCTCACTGTCTGAGAGCCCTTTAAAGGCCTGTTTGAGGGTCAAGACTTGGTTTTAGGGATAAGGTTATAATGAGGTTAAGGGTCGGTTTAGGGTCAGGGGTCGGGTTAGGCACTTAGTTGTGATGGGTAAGGTTAAGGTAAGCGGCTAGAGATTGCATTGTGTCAGTGAATGTCCTCATAAAGATAGGTGTGTGTGTGTGTGTGTGTGTGTGTGTGTGTGTGTGTGTGTGTGTGTGTGTGTGTGTGTGTGTGTGTGTGTGTGTGTGTGTGTGTGTGTGTGTGTGTGTGTGTGTGTGTGTGTGTGTGTGTGGTCTCAAGAGGGCTGTGAACCAGTCAGATCTGCGGCTCTCTGCATGTAGCGTGTCCATGAATTAACACCATCTGTCCTGAAATATTCATGAAGTTTCACTGGTACATATGGATTTGTCTGTGTTTGAATATGATCATCTCTCTCCATGTATCCTGAGGAATCCTCAAAGGAAGGAAAAAATCTCAAATGAGATATCTTTAATGTCTCAATTGATCCTCCCAGACAGAAATGCGATTAAATAGACAGCGAGAATGTGTAGTGTGGGACAATTATTTTCAGGTAATTTCTGTAATATTATGTTTAAACATTCCCAAACACAAAGGACCGCTAGACTCACAATAGGAAAGAGCATTTGCTTTTCTCATGATATGACAAATGACAACGGTTGCTGAGACAGGATTGATCAATAATGGTTAATGGAGGGGTTTCGGGCCAATTCATCAGATTCTGGATCATTAAAGGGAAAGTTCACCCAAAAAATTATCCCATAATTTACTCACCCTCAAGCCATCCTATGTGTAAATGACTTTCTTCTTTCAGCCAAACACAATCTGAGTTATATTATAAAATATCTTGGCTCTTCCCAGCTTCCAAGCAAAAATAGCACATCATAAAAGTAATCCATACGGCTCCCGGGGGTTAATAAAGGCTTTATAGTTATAGTTAATAAGTAATAAGTACGCGAGTCGAGTTCCGGCGTAAGTGACCTCTGACCCCACGCATGACCTAGGATGTAGGAGTAACGTAAGCTTAGATTCAAACAAATAGGCAACAAACTCGAACATCTCCCACATTTTTAGACCTCTAATTCATGACAGTGTTTTATTTTTCTCAATCCTCTGCGCTTCCGCGTTCGTCAATACGTCATGCGTCGGGGTCAGAGGTCATGCGTCGGGTCAGAGGTCACTCTTCTGTTGTTATCGGAAGCCAGTGATTGTTTATAAAATTTATAAATATGGATATTTTTCTTACAAAAACGCATCAGAAGGCCTTTATTAACCCCTGGAGCCGCATGGATTACTTTTATGATGGATGGATGCACCTTTTTGGGCTTCAAAATCTAAGTTACTATTCACTCCCATTATAAAGCTGGGAAGAACCAGGATATTTTTAATATAACTCAGATTGTGTTTGGCTTAAAGAAGAAAGTCATATACACCTAGGATGGCTTGAGGGTGAGTAAATTATGGGATAATTTTCATTTTTGGGTGAACTGTCCCTTTAAGGACAGAAAGATGCTTTTTCACCTTTAACATCACACACACGAGGGCTTCATGATGACAAAGATTGAAAGAGATGCTAAAGCTCTACTAACACACACACATTCCTGCATTTTTACATAATCATTAACATTATTTAGCGCATCTACTAAGCCGTTTTCCTCAAGGGGACTGTTCTGCACAACGACGGTGATTTCAGCTTTTTCTGCTCTGGTGGCGACATTTGCTCCCTAAAACGTAGTCAAACCTGACCCGAAAAACACAGATCCATTATGTGACACACGAGCTGTATCATGGCGAGCCACACAGCACAAACATCCCTCTTACACAGATCATATTCACAGTGCAATTACACACACTCTCTCTCTCTGTGTGTGTGTGTGTGTGTGTGTGTGTGTGTGTGTGTGTGTGTGTGTGTGTGTGTGTGTGTGTGTGTGTGTGTGTGTGTGTGTGTGTGTGTGTGCTGAGCAGTTATGTAATCTCTGTGTTCATTTTACGTTCTCGCAAGTGTAGAACTCGCACAGCTTTCTGCTTTCTCCATCTTTCTCATCTTCTGTCGTCTCTCGCTCTATAAATAAGCCAAAAACACACTCACTCCATCCGATCTGCACCTACAAGACTCTTACAAATAATAAACAAAACAAAGAGACGGTGGACAATGCATTGAAACAATTGTGCATATTATCGTTTTATATGTTTGATAATGAGGACTAATGTTCACCGAAGGACAAAAAGAGAAATAATGAGAGTTTGTTGGTGGTTGCTGATGTTCTGCATTAGCATCAGATCGGTCTGATTTTCCCAGGCTTGCACGACGTTGCTTTTTGTAAGCGCAGTATGACGACAATTCTAGGTCAAGAGTAAATATCCTTTTGTAGTGCGTGCGGAACAATTGCTTGAGCAAATATATTCAGCATTAAGGGAGTGTTATCTGAAGCAAATCTCAACAACAAGAGCTTTGTGTGAAGAGTACCTGTTTGAGAACACGTGCCCCGCCCCTTTTCCACCACACCAGGTTCCTCGCTGAAGAGGAAATGTATGTTTGAAATAACATCTGCTATACCAAATCAGTATCGATTCAAACGAGCCACCCGTTCAAATGCTATATAATGCAGAGATGAATATGAAGTTAAATATGAACTGAATGGGATATAAAGCTCCCAAATAAAGTTTCATTTTTGAATACGATTCAGCACAGATTTGATTAAACTACAATAACATACAGATTCAGTTTAGATTAAAAATGAATTTAATATGCATTAGAAAAATCCTAATTGAATATGAATCAAATCTGTATTGAATCCGTATGATATTGTAATTGAATCAAATCTGTATACTGAATCTTTCGCTGAAATAGTGAAATTGTAATTGAATCAAATCTGTACTGAATAATAAGATTCAGTACAGATTTGATTCAATTACAATTTCATTCAGATTCAGTTCAGATTAAATATGAATTGAATCTGCATTAAAACAAAATCCTAGTTGAATATGAATCAAATCAGTATTGAATCTGTATGAAATTGTAATTGAATCAAATCAGTACTGAATAATAAGATTCAGTACAGATTCGATTCAATTACAATTTCATTCAGATTCAATTCAGATTAAATATGAATTGAATCTGCATTAAAAAAATCCTAGTTGAATATGAATCAAATCAGTATTGAATCTGTTTGAAATTGTAATTGAATCAAATCAGTACTGAATAATAAGATTCAGTACAGATTCGATTCAATTACAATTTCATTCAGATTCAATTCAGATTAAATATGAATTGAATCTGCATTAAAAAAATCCTAGTTGATTATGAATCAAATCAGTATTGAATCTGTATGAAATTGTAATTGAATCAAATCTGTACTGAATAATAAGATTCAGTACAGATTTGATTCAATTACAATTTCATTCAGATTCAATTCAGATTAAATATGAATTGAATCTGCATTAAAAAAATCCTAGTTGAATTTGAATCAAATCGGTATTGAATCTTTTTTGAAAATAAATTAAATTAGAAGCTAATCTGAGCTCTGAAGTTGTTTCGTATACAATCCTACGTAAATATGAATAAAATATCCCATCTGAGCTGAATTAACTTTAAACTGACTTGCACTTTTCCCTGTTTGTCTATTGTACACTATCCCCCAGATAGTGACTATCTGAGCTGTGACCTCAAAGACAGCAAACAGGGGAAAGTGTAAGTAGTGAAGTGTTCGTGACATGACGTTTTTTTTGTGGTGCCATTAGTGTTAGTTTCCTGTGGCTCTAAAGTATGCACCAGCTTAGCAACTCCCATTTGCATGAAAGGGAATGCTAATGCATTGCTCCCTCCAGGTATTACAGACCCCCTTGGTGCCAAACATGGATGAGAGGAGATTGAGAACAGAGCTGCCCAACTGGTGTCGGATCAAGAGAAGGAACAAACAGGGACATGCAAATGTGTGTGCAAGTGTTCTCTCTTGGATCAGGTCTGCTTCGACCATATTGCGCCTGTTCTTCTGGTTTTCCCTATCTGCGTTCACATCTGTGTGTGTTCATTTATCTTTCACTTTAATTATGGGGAGGATAACAGCAGTGTGTGTGCAAACAGTACGCAAACACATACACTCCTGCCAAGTGCTCTCAGGATGGTGAAATCTCTTTATATGTCGTCTGTTCGCATTGTGCATCATGTGCGTTTCACTCCACAATGGCATTTCACATGTCAGCTGTCCGTCACTCCACTGTTTTTCCTCCTATAGTTTTAGCTCTGACCACCAGGGGGCAACAGAGTCCATTTTAGGGTCAGTGTGTCTTCAGAATCAATAACTAGAAGCATTTACAACTGTGACAGAAAAGCCTGCAACACTTAAAAAACACATCATTTGAACTGGACATGGTGGTTTTCTCAAAACAGATTTCAATTACGTTCATGACATCCATCTTGATCTCACTGATCTAGGATGCTTTACCAAAGGATTGATGGGAAAAGCCTGAGTTTTGGGCTTTTAAAAGTGCACTTCAAAAGGTTTTCCCAGTTAGGAAATTAGTAGTACTTCTGAAAAATGTTTAAAAGCATATACATCTCACATGACATTAATTGGCCGACAAAATATTTATTTCACATGAAGCGGTAGCCTCATGAGAGACACCATTTTGAGATCAAATGGCCAGCTGAACATTATTGACTTTATCTCAGCAACCTGACTAATATCAGGCACTTTCACTCACATATAATATATTAATCATGGCTTACTGTGAATAGTGCATTTCTACAATGACAATAACTGTATCTTAAATGGCACCAGCAATGCCAAGGTCGTGGGTCCAAGGGAATCCATGAACTGATATAATGTAAACCTGTAATGCAATTAACCAGTGAAGCATCTGCCAAATGCACGAATGCAAACATTTCTGTGACGTTGCATAAACGTTGCAAGACTCTGGCGCAACATACTAAGTGCAAATTACCGGATGTCATTGAAACTTCGCCCTTTGATGGAAGGCTTCTGTTAATGAGAAGGAATAATTAACTAAACAAATAAGCAAACCCCATTCTTTCAGCAGGGGTGCTGAAAATCATTATCACTTGCTAACTGCATCTATTCACCAAACGTATTTCTAGCGTCAGGACTCATTATTGCGTCTGAAGATCTATAAATAGACTCCTGTGAAAGCAATTATCCAGCAAACTGCAGGTATGAGGCTCGCGAGTGAGCCAGTGGCGGGCCGGTGGGGAAAGCGAGAGGTGAGGTTACTTAACGTAAAAATCGTATGAACGACAGACTTGTTGGAACCAAGCACGCGTGAGCCGGGATATTTGGCCGTGGCCGTTTTTGAAAGGAATGACATTGAGGGCAGAGAAAATCAAACTATAACAAGCTACCCGGAGGGGAAATTGAGAGCGACGGCCAGTTGACAGCAGTCAGTAAACAAACATGATGGAATTCGGGATGTTGGTCGTGTTCCATCCTCCACCTGCTGCTCATTATGCATCCAACGCCTCACAATGTTCAATATTCATTGAGATCATGAATATTTAACGACCTCCTCAATTGATTCTTATTGATAAACATTTAACAGGTGATCGCTGGGGACGAGTACAAAGGACAATGAGAAATGAATCTGTTAAGGAGTGTAATGGCGTGCTTTTCTTCTGATCCCGGATGAGTAGATGGAAGGACAGATGGATAGACATATTGATAGATAGAGAGAACGATAGATAAAGAGAACGATAGATAGATAGATAGATAGATAGATAGATAGATAGATAGATAGATAGATAGATAGATAGATAGATAGATAGATAGATAGATAGATAGATAAACAGGTGAGTCGATGGAAGGACAGACGGATAGGCATACTGATTGATAGAGAGAACGATAGATAGAACGATAGAACGATAGATAGAACGATAGATAGATAGATAGATAGATAGATAGATAGATAGATAGATAGATAGATAGATAGATAGATAGATAGTTAGATAGATAGATAGATAGATAGATAAACAGGTGAGTAGATGGAAGGACAGACGGATAGACATACTGATTGATAGAGAGAACGATAGATAGAACGATAGATAGAACGATAGATAGAACGATAGATAGATAGATAGATAGATAGATAGATAGATAGATAGATAGATAGATAGATAGATAGATAGATAGATAGATAGAGAGATAGATAGATAGATAGATAGATAGATAGATAGATAGATAGATAGATAGATAGATAGATAGATAGATAGACAGGTGAGTAGATGGAAGGACAGACATATAGACATTGATTGATAGAGAGAACGAATGATAGACAGATAAATAGATAGATAGATAGATAGATAGATAGATAGATAGATAGATAGATAGATAGATAGATAGATAGATAGATAGATATATAGATAGATAGAACGATAGAACGAACGATAGAACGAACGATAGATAGATAGATAGATAGATAGATAGATAGATAGATAGATAGATAGATAGATAGATAGATAGATAGATAGACAGGTGAGTAGATGGAAGGACAGACATATAGACATTGATTGATAGAGAGAACGAATGATAGATAGATAGATAGATAGATAGATAGATAGATAGATAGATAGATAGATAGATAGATAGATAGAGTTATACTGAGAAAGACAGATCAACTCATAATGATAAAAGGACATGATGGAGGTAGAGGAATGAAGGAATGAACAGACTCTGAAGACATGGCACTCATTCAGCACAATCTGTCCATCTCAACACATTGCCAGATTTTAACACACACACACACACGCAAACATGCACGAATCTCCTCTAACAATCTTGTTTAAACACACACATGAAACTGATGAATTTCCAGGCCGAGTTTTCTGCATCATTTGTCATGGATGAATGTCCACTGTCTTTTGTGTATTGCTGAATGCTGTTTTGTTTTATTGAGGGTGTTTGTTTATCGGCTCGTTAGCCTTCAGCTACACTCAGACTTCTGGAGATACAGTTCAACCGCAGCTACAGCTGGATGATGCAATATACATAAATCCTGTGCATAACATATATGACGTCCTATAAATAAACACAAACACACACACACGCCTCCATCAACTTACAGAGAAAACACAACCTCACACACATTCAGTTTCTTTTCTCTTGCTCAGTGAAACACACACACACACACACACACACACACACACACACACACACACACACACACACACACACACTCCCTCTTTCCACTTAGCACAAAAATATCAAACATGAATAGTGAGTCATACACACACACACTCTCTCTCTCGTTCTGTCTCCAGCTCTCTGGAGAGGCTCTCTGCTCTCCGGAGAGGCAAGTGATTAAAAGATTTTTCCCTGTTTTTCCTTTCACAGCTCCTCAAAAGCTCAGCGCAAAACATGACAGGCCTTAACACACACGTGTGTTTGTGTATGCGTGTGTGTATGGGTTAGTGATGTCATTCCTCAATCATTATCTAGTTGTTGTCACTGTGCTTTTTGCTTGTTGGTTTTTAATATTTTTAAACGCTACCTGGTTTTCTGTCTTTGCAGATTATTCTGTCTCCCATTACGCTCTTCCCATAATTCCACAGTTCCATTTTCTTAGCTGGAGTTCTCCAAAGCAGGAGAAGAAAATTATGAGGGATTATTATGAGACGAGATGAGATGAGATGAGATGAGATGAGATGAGATGAGATGAGAGATATATGAGATGAGATGAGATGAGATGAGATGAGAGACATATGAGATGAGATGAGATGAGATGAGATGAGAGATATATGAGATGAGATGAGATGAGATGAGATAAGATGAGATGAGATGAGAGATATATGAGATGAGATGAGATGAGAGATATATGAGAGGAGATGAGATGAGATAAGATGAGAGATATGAGAGATAGATGAGATGAGATGAGATGAGATGAGATGAGATGAGATGAGATGAGAGATATGAGAGATATACAAGATATATGAGATTAGATGAGATGAGATGAGATGAGAGATATGAGAGATAGATGAGATGAGATGAGATGAGAGATAGATGAGATGAGATGAGAGATAGATGAGATGAGATGAGATGAGATGAGCTAAGATGAGATGAGAGATATGAGAGATAGATGAGATGAGATAAGATGAGAAAAGATGAGATGAGAGATAGATGAGATGAGATAAGATAAGATGAGATGAGATGAGAGATAGATGAGATGAGATGAGAGATATGAGAGATAGATGAGATAAAAGTATAGATGAGATGAGATGAGCTAAGATGAGATGAGATGAGAGATAGATGAGATGAGATGGTGTACAGGAAAGAGGAAAGGAAAAGGAAACGAGGAGAGGAGAAGATCATCTTTTATGCTGCTCGTATTGAACCAGGGGATGGTTGTATAACACGTCGCATGCATTAAAGCACACGTCCTGTGCATTCACACACACACACACACACACTGGCACATAACATGTAGCTGTATGACGAAAGGCTTTCATGTCTCTGTTACTCCCTGTGCTCCTCTCATCCTCAGTAAACCTGCTCTCACCTCTGTCTCACCTCTGAGTTTGCTCTCGCTCACACACACATTCTCCCGCTCTCCTCTACGTGACCTTGACTGAAGTATCACTCCAGGGGGCTTCGCTCGCTCTCCTTCTCTCCGTCACTCTGTCATGCACATTTTGACATATTAATCCTGCTTCAAAAACTTCAAATTGTCTGAGAGTCTGGAGACATTCCTGAGAGAAGAAATGAGATGAGACGAGAAGTGAAAATGAGTGGTGGGATGAGGCGAGAAGAGGTGAGATGAGAAGAGAATAGACAAAAAAAACTAGAGGTGAGGTGAGGCTTGACTACGTGATGAGAGATGAGGCAACATGAAAATGAGAAATGAGAGAAAATATGAGAAAATGAGAGGTGAGGCAGAAAGTAGTCCAGCTGAAAACAACCGAGAAAAGAAAACAAGAAGAGGCAAGACTAGACAAGTCGAGTTGAGTAGTGATCAGAAGAAAAAAATAGAAACAGAACAGAAATGAGCAAAGGAGAGAGGAAAGGAGAAAATGGAGATGAGATGAGACCATGAGACACAAGGCTGAAAAGAAACAATCAAACAATAGTTGAGGAAAGACAAAATAAGAAAAGATGAGGAAAGTAGATGAGACAAATGAGAAAAGAGAAAATGAGTTGTGTTGAGACAAGATGAGAAGAAAGACAGGCAGAGAAAAAACAAGCAAACAGAACAGAAGAGACGAGAACAGAACAGAACAGATGAGAACAGAACATAACAGAACAGAACAGAACAGAAGAGACGAGAACAGAACAGAACAGAACAGAACGGATCAGAACAGAACAGAACAGAAGAGACAAGAAGAGAACAGAACAGAACAGAACAGAAGAGACAAGAACAGAACGGATCAGATCAGAACAGAACAGAACAGAAGAGACGAGAACAGAACAGAACGGATCAGATCATAACAGAACAGAACAGAAGAGACAAGAACAGAACAGAACGGATCAGAACAGAACAGAATAGAACAGAAAAGAACACAATAGAAGAGAACAGTAGAGAACAGAACAGAAGAGAACAGAAGATAACAGAACAGAACAGAACGGATCAGAACAGAACAAAAGAGAAGAGAAGAGAAGAGAAGAGAAGAGAAGAGAAGAGAAGAGAAGAGAAGAGAAGAGAAGAGAACAGAAGAGACAAGAACAGAACAGAACAGAACAGAACGGATCAGAACAGAACAGAACAGAACAGAAGAGACAAGAACAGAACGGATCAGATCAGAACAGAACAGAACAGAATAGAACAGAAGAGAACACAATAGAAGAGAACAGTAGAGGACGGAACAGAAGAGAACACAATAGAAGAGAACAGTAGATAACAGAAGAGAAAGAGAACAGAAGAGAACGCAACAGAAGAGAACAGAACAGAAGAGACGAGAACAGAACAGAACGGATCGGATCGGATCGGATAGGATCGGATCAGATCGGATCAGATCGGATCAGATCAGAACAGATCAGATCAGAACAGAAGAGACAAGAACAGAACGGATCAGAAGAGACGAGAACAGAACGGATCAGAACAGAACAGAACGGAACGGAACAGAACAGAAGAGAACAGAACTGAACAGAACTGAACAGAACAGAAGAGAACAGAAGAGAAGAGAAGAGAAGAGAAGAGAAGAGAAGAGAAGAGAAGAGAAGAGAAGAGAAGAGAAGAGAACAGAAGAGAACAGAAGAGACGAGAACAGAACAGAACGGATCGGATCAGATCAGAACAGAAGAGACAAGAACAGAACAGAAGAGACGAGAAGAGACGAGAAGAGAAGAGAAGAGAAGAGAAGAGAAGAGAAGAGAAGAGAACAGAACAGAACAGAAGAGACGAGAACAGAACAGAACAGAACAGAACAGAAGAGACGAGAACAGAAGAGACGAGAACAGAACAGAACAGAACAGAACAGAAGAGACGAGAACAGAAGAGAACAGAACAGAAGAGACGAGAACAGAAGAGAACAGAACAGAACAGAACAGAAGAGACGAGAACAGAAGAGAACAGAAGAGAACAGAAGAGAACAGAACAGAACAGAAGAGACGAGAACAGAACAGAACTGAACAACAGAAGAGACGAGAACAGAACAGAAGAGAACAGAACAGAACAGAAGAGACGAGAACAGAACAGAAGAGAACAGAAGAGACGAGAACAGAACAGAACAGAACTGAACAGAACAGAAGAGACGAGAACAGAAGAGAACAGAACAGAAGAGACGAGAACAGAAGAGAACAGAACAGAAGAGACGAGAACAGAAGAGAACAGAACAGAAGAGAACAGAAGAGAACAGAACAGAACAGAACAGAACAGAACAGAAGAGAACAGAACAGAACAGAACAGAAGAGACGAGAACAGAACAGAAGAGAACAGAACAGAACAGAACAGAACAGAACAGAACAGAACAGAAGAGAACAGAACAGAAGAGAACAGAACAGAACAGAAGAGAACAGAACAGAACAGAAGAGAACAGAACAGAACAGAAGAGACGAGAACAGAACAGAAGAGAAGAGAACAGAACAGAAGAGAACAGAACAGAACAGAACAGAAAAGACGAGAACAGAACAGAAGAGAACAGAACAGAACAGAACAGAAGAGAACAGAACAGAACAGAACAGAAGAGAACAGAACAGAAGAGAACAGAAGAGACGAGAACAGAAGAGAACAGAACAGAACAGAAGAGAACAGAACAGAACAGAACAGAAGAGAACAGAACAGAACAGAACAGAACAGAAGAGACGAGAACAGAACAGAAGAGAAGAGAACAGAAGAGAAGAGAACAGAACTGAACAGAACAGAAGAGACGAGAACAGAAGAGAACAGAACAGAAGAGACGAGAACAGAACAGAACAGAAGAGAACAGAACAGAACAGAAGAGAAGAGAACAGAACAGAACAGAACAGAAGAGACGAGAACAGAACTGAACAGAACAGAAGAGACGAGAACAGAAGAGAACAGAACAGAAGAGACGAGAACAGAAGAGAACAGAACAGAAGAGACGAGAACAGAAGAGAACAGAACTGAACAGAACAGAAGAGATGAGAACAGAAGAGAACAGAACTGAACAGAAGAGAACAGAACAGAACAGAACAGAACAGAACAGAAGAGAACAGAACAGAACAGAAGAGACGAGAACAGAACAGAAGAGAACAGAAGAGAACAGAAGAGAAGAGAAGAGAACAGAACTGAACAGAACAGAAGAGACGAGAACAGAAGAGACGAGAACAGAACAGAAGAGAACAGAACAGAACAGAACAGAACAGAACAGAACAGAACAGAAGAGAAGAGAACAGAACAGAAGAGATGAGAACAGAACAGAACAGAACAGAAGAGAAGAGAAGAGAAGAGAACAGAACAGAAGAGAACAGAAGAGAACAGAAGAGAACAGAACAGAACAGAACAGAAGAGACGAGAACAGAAGAGACGAGAACAGAAGAGAACAGAAGAGACGAGAAGAGAAGAGAAGAGAAGAGAAGAGAAGAGAAGAGAAGAGAAGAGAAGAGAACAGAACTGAACAGAACAGAAGAGACGAGAACAGAACTGAACAGAACAGAAGAGACGAGAACAGAAGAGAACAGAACTGAACAGAACAGAAGAGACAAGAACAGAACAGAACAGAACAGAAGAGACGAGAACAGAACAGAACAGAAGAGAACAGAAGAGAAGAGAACAGAACTGAACAGAACAGAACAGAAGAGAACAGAAGAGACGAGAACAGAACTGAACAGAACAGAAGAGAAGAGAAGAGAACAGAAGAGACGAGAACAGAAGAGAACAGAAGAGACGAGAACAGAAGAGAACGGAAGAGACGAGAACAGAAGAGAACAGAACTGAACAGAACAGAAGAGACGAGAACAGAAGAGAACAGAAGAGAAGAGAACAGAAGAGAAGAGAAGAGAAGAGAAGAGAAGAGAACAGAACTGAACAGAACAGAAGAGACGAGAACAGAACTGAACAGAACAGAAGAGACGAGAACAGAAGAGAACAGAACTGAACAGAACAGAAGAGACGAGAACAGAACAGAACAGAACAGAAGAGACGAGAACAGAACAGAACAGAAGAGAACAGAAGAGAAGAGAACAGAACTGAACAGAACAGAACAGAACAGAACAAAAGAGACGAGAACAGAACTGAACAGAACAGAAGAGAAGAGAAGAGAACAGAAGAGACGAGAACAGAAGAGAACAGAAGAGACGAGAACAGAAGAGAACGGAAGAGACGAGAACAGAAGAGAACAGAACTGAACAGAACAGAAGAGACGAGAACAGAAGAGAACAGAACTGAACAGAACAGAAGAGACGAGAACAGAACAGAACAGAACAGAACAGAAGAGACGAGAACAGAACAGAAGAGAACAGAAGAGAAGAGAACAGAACAGAACAGAACAGAACAGAACAGAAGAGACGAGAACAGAACTGAACAGAACAGAAGAGACGAGAACAGAAGAGACGAGAACAGAAGAGAACAGAAGAGACGAGAACAGAAGAGAACGGAAGAGACGAGAACAGAAGAGAACAGAACAGAAGAGACGAGAACAGAAGAGAACAGAAGAGACGAGAACAGAAGAGAACAGAAGAGACGAGAACAGAAGAGAACAGAACAGAAGAGACGAGAACAGAACTGAACAGAACAGAAGAGACGAGAACAGAAGAGACGAGAACAGAAGAGAACAGAACAGAAGAGACGAGAACAGAACTGAACAGAACAGAAGAGACGAGAACAGAAGAGACGAGAACAGAAGAGAACAGAAGAGACGAGAACAGAAGAGAACAGAAGAGACGAGAACAGAAGAGAACAGAACAGAACAGAAGAGAACAGAACTGAACAGAACAGAAGAGACGAGAACAGAAGAGACGAGAACAGAAGAGAACTGAAAAGAACAGAACAGACGAGAACAGAACAGAAGAGAACAGAACAGAAGAGACGAGAACAGAAGAGAACAGAAGAGAACAGAACAGAAGAGACGAGAACAGAACAGAACAGAACAGAAGAGAACAGAACAGAAGAGAACAGAACAGAAGAGAACAGAACAGAAGAGACGAGAACAGAACAGAACAGAACAGAAGAGAACAGAACAGAAGAGAACAGAACAGAAGAGAACAGAACAGAAGAGACGAGAACAGAACAGAACAGAACAGAAGAGAACAGAACAGAAGAGAACAGAACAGAAGAGAACAGAACAGAAGAGACGAGAACAGAACAGAACAGAACAGAAGAGAACAGAACAGAAGAGAACAGAACAGAAGAGAACAGAACAGAAGAGACGAGAACAGAAGAGACGAGAACAGAACAGAACAGAAGAGAACAGAACAGAAGAGACGAGAACAGAAGAGAACAGAACAGAAGAGAACAGAACAGAAGAGACGAGAACAGAAGAGAACAGAAGAGAACAGAACAGAACAGAAGAGAACAGAACAGAAGAGAACAGAACAGAAGAGAACAGAACAGAAGAGAACAGAAGAGAACAGAAGAGAACAGAACAGAAGAGAACAGAACAGAAGAGAACAGAACAGAAGAGAACAGAACAGAAGAGACGAGAACAGAAGAGACGAGAACAGAACAGAACAGAAGAGAACAGAACAGAAGAGACGAGAACAGAAGAGAACAGAACAGAAGAGAACAGAACAGAAGAGACGAGAACAGAAGAGAACAGAAGAGAACAGAACAGACGAGAACAGAACAGACGAGAACAGAACAGAACAGAAGAGAACAGAACAGAAGAGACGAGACGAGAACAGAACAGAACAGAACAGAACAGAACAGAACAGAACAGAAGAGACGAGAACAGAATGTTAAGAAGAACAAAACCATGCTTTTAGAGCTGGAGTAAAATCAAGAGGGTCATCTCCATTACTCTGCACAGGAGAAACTACATCTACATCATAACCCCCATATGAAGCCTATCATCTGACTGCACATGCATTAGATGCATTCATTTGTCTATAGTTTTCTAAATCGCTCTGCATGCTTCAGTACTGACTACTGACGAGAATATGACCTAAAATCTCCTCCGTCCTCTCATTCAATGCCACGAGCCGAACGTGAGGCTATTTCAGGAGCAGAGACTCTATTTCAGGTGCCCTCACACAATGGCTGTAATTAGCTCCCGTTGTAGTAGTATATGTGTGTGTGTGTGTGTGTGTGTGTGTGTGTGTGTGTGTGTGTGTGTGTGTGTGTGTGTGTGTGTGTGTGTGTGTGTGTGTGTGTGTGTGTGTGTGTGTGTGTGTGTGTGTGTGTGTGTGTGCGCGAGATCTCACCACCAGCTCTTTACACCAAACAACATGGGTCATGTAAACAAAGAGCTGCAAGCATCACAAAACAGACAATCACTTTCACATCTCATAAGGCCTATTCTTCATGTCATTTTACTGGCGTGGTTTTCCTGCTAATGAAAATGGAGTACGATCACACACACGCATTTTCCTCTCTCTCTTTCAGCTATCCATTTAAATTACACCCATCCAAACAGACTCGAGCATTAGTGTGGACTCGCAGGAGTCGTTCTGTCTCGATCCTGCCAACTGCATCTCGTCCAAACACAAGCGGGACACACCCAGGCCAGCAAGACGGGCCAGATGCTGGCAATAAGACTTCAAGGCAGATACAACAGATATTGAGGAGCAAATCCCCACTACTACTGATGGTTTTGAATTGCTTGAAATATGATTGGAATCACTTTAAAATACAATTAAGTGCAACATGTAACAAGTCTGTCATATACGCTACATAAAATTATAATGAGAACATTATAATTGTGTGCTTATTGAGACGTGGCTTTTAATGGTGAGACTTTTGTTTTTGTAATCAGGCTCTCAAAAATTATATAAAAATTTGATTTGGATTTATCAGCCAATTATCTGCTTTCAAATATAAAGAATTATTGGGTATCGGACAAAATCGGTGCATGCCTACTAGGAACTGATAAAAATATATATAGCTATACTTGGTTAATGCAATGCAAGTCGCTTTGGATAAAAGCATCTGCCAAATGCATAAATGTAAATGTAGAATTTGCATTTACATTTCTGAATGACACGATTACAGTATACAGTACAGGCCAAAAGTTTGGACACATTACTATTTTTAATGTTTTTAAAAAAGAAGATTCTTCTGTTCATCAAGCCTGCATTTATTTGATCAAAAATACAGAAAAAAATTTGTAATATTGTGATATATTATTACAATTTAAAATAATTGGTTTTCAATTTATTATATTTTAAATTATCATTTATTTCTGTGATGCAAAGCTGAATTTTCAGGATCATTACTCCAGTCTATCACATGATCCTTTAGAAATCATTCTAATATGATGATTCATTATCAAAGTTGGAAACAGTTCTGCTGCTTAATATTTTTTCATAACCTGTGATACTTTTTTAGGATACTTTGATGAATAAAAAGTAAAAAAATACAAATAAAAAAAAATAGAAAAGAAGCAAATGTTTTAAAAATAGAAATATTTTGTAACAACAATATACACTACTGGTCAGTAATTTGGGGTCAGTAATTTTTTTTCTTTATTTTTTTTTAAATAAATCAATACTTTTATTCAGCAAGGATGTGTTAAACTGATCAAAAGTGATAGTAAAGAAGATTTATATTATTAGAAAATATTTTTTTATTTTGAATAAATGCAGTTCTTTTTAACCTTTTATTCATCAAATATATTAGGCAGCAGAACTGTTTCCAACACTCATAATAAATCAGAATATTATAATGATTTCTAAAGGATCATGTGATAGAATGGATGTCACATGTGACACTGAAGACTGGAGTAATGATGCTGAAAATTCAGCTTTGCATCACAGAAATAAATGATAATTTAAAGTATAATAAATTGAAAACCAATTATTTTAAATTGTAATAATATATCACAATATTACATTTTTTTGGATTTATAGTGCTCAGGAAAATGTGACAAATTAGCAAATTCTCCAAATCGTTTTTTGACCACATGTGATCTACATTCCATTTGATTGGGCGTGAAAAAAATTAGCACTGATGAGACGTGTGCATACTATTTTGCACACTTCTGCACTAATCTACACCATTTTGTAGTATAAATGGTGAGAGAAATGTGCATGTACAATTCATTTAAAAAAAACACTTCCTCTAACTGGAAAAAAGTGTCCAATTTGAGAATTTATACATTGTATGGCAGAGTATATAGTGTACAGTAAGTGCATCGTACATCATTTGGGACACAATAAAATCTTTGTATCTTCCGTGCAAGATAAATCAAGCTGATGTTTTCAATCAGAGAGGATGTTATACACACCCAACCAAACGGCGTTTAGCTTTCATGCTGTTGCACGTGCTAAATTAGCTTGGCATGCACTGCTTTTAGTGCCGACCTATTGACACTGCAGCATTTGAGGTTTTAGGATGATAGCTGCGGAAAATAATTTTGACTCGTAGCACAGTTTAAAAAACAAGTCATAGTTACAGTAAAGCACTTGAAATTGAAGTACACAGAAGCAAGCACTTTGAGGGTCTAAAAGTAGATATGCAAAGCTCATTTTTTGGTTAAAAGCATTTAGAAACAACTTGAATATCATTGTCTAAATCATCCTTTTTGTGACTCTGGTAACATAATTCCTGTGCAGTTTGCTTTTGCTATTCTTGCACAAGAAAGTTATCATGGGATTAAAAACTGAGAGAGTTTGTAATATAACTTGCTAACTTGAGACTAATGATAGAGGACAACTTACTTACCTTTATTCTAAACGTCTAAATGTTCATTTTCATTGTAAGTGCCTTCCTGTAACCATGAAACCAAACAACTACCAATTATATTCTGTGGTAAGCTGTCGACGGAGCTTCATGTATAGGGTGAAGGAAGATATCAAGCAATAATGTTGTTCTGCAAAGTCAGACCTCTCTTTCTCCTCCTCTCTCTCGTTTCCATTGCTTGCTAATCACTTAGATGACTCTTACATCATAACCTAAATCGCTGTAAATTACATTAATGGCCAGCAGCGCCACTGATTTGTGAAACAATAAATATTGCTTCAGAAGATCTGATTCCTCACAGTCGCCCCAGAAAATATTTGTCATCGTGCACTGGGAGAGTTCGGGCCACTGTTTTGATTCAGTCCGACCACGGGGGTCGAAATTAGCATTAATCAATAAGACAGACGGACCTTTAATCGCTCATCAGACTGCCTTATCTGATAGCCATGTTTTCCGGCATTTTAAAGGAGACAAATTATGAACAATAATTACATTAAAGCTGCACTTAAAATTCTCAAATTAAAAACTTCTGGATTCAGTGTCCCTCAACGGACCAATGCCATCATGACAACCGGAATAGAAAAAGAAAAACATGAAAATATGGAACATAACACGCTCAGTCATAAGGTCACATAGTTATCTCTGTTTGTGCCGAGCATCTGTTGCAATAATTGAATTTTTACTGCAGAAGAATGTGCCTTAAGAAGAATGAAAATGAACCATGGGGCCTTCGCACTTCATTCAAGGTCACGTCCACACTCCCATTTGCCAATGAAATCAATCGCGTGAAAGAGAACGCAACATATACTTTCTAAAGAATCGTGAGCGGCCACATTTAACTTCGATGCACACGGACATATTCATTAGCTGACAATTTTGGCATCTAATATTCATTATGATGAAGAGGCTCAAATTCACAATCAATTTCCTGTTTCTCATAAGAGCAGGGTAAGATCCAACAGAGCTTAAAATCACTGCTCTTCCCTCTCACCTCTATATAATAGCTCGGTACTGGTTTCCAATTACTCTCCCTTGTCGTCCGAGCTCAGATACTGTGAGTAATATTCTGAGGAACGACGGGTCAGAGGAGCGACTCTCAAAGGGTTCTGTGACCATCTTCGACTTGGCTTTTCACAGGTTTTTAAAAGCTCTTGAAGCTGGAAGTAATACATCTGTGGTGGAACAATGGCTCTGTAGCTCTTTGGATGGATGGTGTTGTTGAGACAGAATTATGATTATCTGCGTTTCGATCGCGCATTAGTTTTTTTAAGTGAACAAATCATTCAACCCAACCTTCCTTTATAAAGTGCGTGACTGCTTTGCTGACTTTATCCTGACTTCAAAAACTGTGGCACAAGCAATTTCTTTCGTAACTCTATCTTTCGTTCAGTCCAAAACAAGTACAATAGGTATGCAAATAGCAATTTCTGAAAATGTAAAAAAATGACATGAGCATGCACAATTAAAATGACGCTAATTGCCAGTAGCCTATTGGGAATGCATTGCTTTGGCGTACAACTAGTTTGTTCAACACTGTTAAAGGACATTATAATGCAATTATCACATAACTCATAATTCATTAAAGCAGTCCATTGTTGTCTTTTTCCTATGAATAGATAAAAAGCCAAGCTCAGCAGTCCCAAAAAATGATTGAAGCAATAATAGTCTGACACTGTTTGTCTTTGCAGATTTGTAGACATGGCAGATTTACTCATTCATATTATAATAAGATGTTTTGGTTGTGAACAATTCGTTAGGGTTCAGCTTCAGCGGTCGGGCCCTGCTAGCAGATGCTATAACTACACCATTATTCGGTCAAAAGGCATGTTTATCAATTGACGTCTATTAAAAAATGTGCAATGTACAGGGGTTGGGAAATGAAAATATAACCTGGTTTTAGACCACAATAATCTATTAGTATATTTGTAGGGCCTCCTTTTGCAGCCAATACAGCATCAGTTCATCTTGGGAATGACAGATACAAGATACAATGACAGATTTTGAACCGTTCCTCTTCCAGAACCGTGTCCGGGTCACTATGTGATGCTGGTGGAGGAAAACATCGCTCCTCCAAAATACCCCAACTTTGCTGAAAAATATTTAGATCTGGTGAATGTGCGGGCCTGGGAGATGTTCAACTTCACTTTCATGTTCATCAAACCATTCTGTCACCAGTCTTGCTGTGTGTATTGGTGTATTATCATGCTGATACACCTTCAGGGTACAAAGTCTGAACCATTAGATGCACACAGTCCTCCAGAATGGTTCGCTAGTCCTTTGCAGAAACGCATCCATAGAGTACAGTAGAGAATGCCATGATATTGAAGCCCAAACCATCACTAGCCACGTTTCCATTACCCTTCAAATTGCGCAAATTGAAATTGTGAATTGAAAATACGCCCAATGGAAACACGTTAATTTCGCAAAAACTCCCATTTACTCAAAAAAAATTTTTCCACTCGCATGAGGTGGTTTTTCAGGCAATTCGAAAAAGAAATATTTCGCAAAACTGCGATGGAAACAGTTTTTGCGCATTTACAGGTCACCTGACGTAGATGACGCGGTGTGTTTGGACAGAATACGAGACAGAGATCTTTATTAAATTTATATAAGACACAATAATTACAGGAATAATGGATTCTAAACCTCAAATCAATGCCACAATCAAGACCTCGAAGCAGAAATGAGGGAGAAACACCCAGAAACAGCTCATATGTGCCGCTCTCAAGTAGAATAAGGGTCGATCCTTACCATTATGCTTGGAAAACACACATACATAACATTGGTTAATGGAAACGCCGTCATTTCGCAATAGTTTTTTGTCGACATTTAGAAAAACATCACATAAGGTTTGTGCAAATCTGTAATGGAAACGCGCCTACTGATTCATCCCGCGCTTCCCTCTGGACAGCAACAGTCCGGGTTCAGTCTCTTTGGGGTTTCTCACTCCATAACTCTCACGGATGTGAGAAAGACAGTGAAGGTGAACTCATCAGAGAACAATACATGTTTCACATTGTTCAAATTTGCACTGTTGGCACCATTGAAACCGACATTTGGCATTGGCACGAGTGATCAAAGATTTGGCTATAGCAGCTCGACCATGAATATTGACTCAGTGGAGCTTTTGACGAACAGTTTTGGAGTCGAGGTGTGTATTTAATCCTGCAGTGAGTTGGGCAATTATGGTTTTATGTTTTTTGGAGACAGTCTGGGTTACATCCCTCTCAGCTTCCTCTTGTGTCATCAGTTACTCCTGTTGGATGTGGTTTGCCAACATTACCCTGTATAGCATAGCTCTCGACACACCACAAAGACTGTCCTGGTCACAGATGAGCCAGCGAGACGCACAGTCGCACACCAACAATATGTCCTCTTTTTACCTCTTATGTGTCTCCCGTTGTGTTGTGTGTGATATATTGAATGTGCAGCTGTGCTATTGCTCTGCTAATTCAACCTTCACACTCGGCTCTTACTGATGTAATGTAAAATCAGAGAAGATTGGCCACCAGGCCGCGCATATACAAGCGTGAATCCTCCAACACAGTATTGGCCAGTGTTTCAGTTTCATTGTCCAACCCCTATAAGCAACATTTAAATTGCTTTCATTAAATGTTTCACCAGTGCCAGATCTTTTTGGAGGGTTTTTAACAGAATAAAATGGATTTTTCCATGTCTCATCCATGACGTTTACAGCTCAGGTGATGGTGTGCTCATGAAGCAAAGATGGCAGCATCCAGGTCAATCTGACATTAAACTGAATGTCAACGCAAACTCATTGAAGCAACCTACTAAAAACATCTGAAATAAAATCAAAAGAATCAAACCAGAATGAACCAAAATCCACAATACAGCTACATATGGAGCATATCCGAGGACTTAACATCTGTATTGTATTGTTGATTTGACACTGCAGTCGCGCAAGATTTAAATACAGCTGTTCATCAAGAAAAGTCTATGGAGGTGAAGACAATTTGTCTATTTTTATTTCTTTTTCTGTTTGTCTGTGTGTCTCCATCGCCCTCTCTCTCTTTCAGATCAACAGGATTGCATGAATAATACATGAACTGTCAATCATTTCAGCACATTATACCCCTCCTGTCATCTTCTGTGCCTCTGTGACACATCCATATTTACACATACACTTTTTTTCACCGTTTGGTCCATTCCCTGACTTATCATCTGCAATCTGTCCACTTCTTCACTCAATTTAATAACACACACACAAACCTATCCAGCATGAGGGCCCAGTTGGACAAGATAAATGAAAACCCATTCCAGAACTTTTACATCTAGTCACCCAATCTTTAATATTTGGTCCATACTTGTTGTGAGTGGCTCCATGTATCAATGACATCAATCGATGAAAACACCCACAGGCGCAATAATCAATAATGGACTTGATTTTGTTTCTTCATTCCCTAAACTGTATTGATAAAGCCCTATAGGAGCATGAATGACTGCCAGGCACATACAAGAGGTTTGCTTAGTTTGAAGCTCCAATCAAATCACATTTGCATTGTCATCCGTATAAAAACGAGTCATTAAAGGAAGAGTAACAAGCATGAAAGGTAAATATGTCTCACAGAAACAGTAGGAGAGGGGGTGAGGCTCCAGATTGTGTTTAACATCTTTACAGTCTGTTAGTGATTAGGTATTCGGTCTTAAAAACAAGTTATCTCAAATATCTTATTATCTCATTGGCGTTTTAAATCGAACACAATTAGTAGGTCATAAACCCACAGTTGCAAATAACATTTGCAAAAACATCTCTTTATCAATTAACTCATAAAAATGACCTAGAAACACATCAACTGTTATAAAGTTTGTTCCACTTTGAAACGTGTGAAGAATTAAAGCGCACTGCTACACAAAATCACCTGCGAAATACTTCATCAATTAACTCCATCAATCACATCCAAATCAATTAAACCATCAACAAACACACTCCCCCAACATCTAGGCTTTCGGTTCCATGACTGAGAGTAAAGCCCAAATGAGTGAGTGCACCTGCTGATTGATTGTGCACTAGTGGTGGTTTGTTTGTGAAAGAATCAGTATTTTAAATGAATCTTATAAGTGAGCGAATCGTTCTCGTTGCACGTGACCAATAGCATTCGAGCGTATTCTATGAAGGAGCATCTCATTGGTTGAACACACTGAAGGAAATCACTAAGGCCTGGGACACACTAGAGGATCTTGAAATCTTAACCGATTTTAAAACTGTGGGAGACCAGTGACCACGGACATAGACCTCAGCCGATTTTTAGCATTATAATCCTCCGAATGCGCACTAGAAGATTCGTCCGGACCGCGAGACCACACACCTGTAGATTGTAACGTCTTCACAGTGAGACGAGATCTCACGGAGACTCGCGAGATCAAACGTGACTTGAGAAGAGAAACAAATGGAGGACGATCGACGTGGTCAGCTGCTTCTTCTGGCGTGCATCTCCTAAATTGGACTACAGAGGCTGTCAAGGAGATTAAACACCAAACAAGTAAACTCAGTCCGCTTTTACAGCATCGTTATGCTTATAATTGTGCTCTTACAAACTATTCCAACTCAAATGTTCTGGGAAAATGTTTTAGATAAAAACTGAAAGAGGTTTAGTGATGGTGACGTTGAAGTCGTGGGACTGTGATGTAGTTCGTTTATAGCCTACATTTAGCTTTTTACTTCTGGCGACTGCATTTAGGCTTCAAAATTCATGAAAGTTGTGATAATTATCTTGATTGACAAAACGTGCAAGTATCATAAACTTTTGTTGATCACGGCGCATGTTTTTAGCGATAATCAAGAAGCCTATGGCAAAATCCTATTGGGTTTTTGTCGAGGGAGCCAGCGTGATGCTAACCGCCGATTGGCCTACAAAGTGATGTCACACCTGCACTCTATTGGCTGTCGCGGGTATCACGATGAAGAGTCGCGTTTGATATTTACATGTTTGATATTTACGATTTGGGATCGTGCGGGCTCGACGCGATCGGGAGCAGTAAAATAATCGTAACGACAACACGCAAATCAAACGTAGCGTTAGTCCTGGCAGGTCACGTTAGTCAAGCTCGCATCAGCTGACTCTCGGCTGATCCACGTCTACCTACAGTATATGAATGTTAGTTCTGTTCTGTTTACCCTGAGGAGGGTTGAGGGAGATTTCAAAATTTCTGCTCTTGCCCAGAACAAAACCATACCGCCAATCCAAACTGTATGCTAATTGTCAATCATCTTTGACGATATTGGTCCTGACAGAATTGAGGATTTTCTGGACAAAAAGTCAGTTGCGAGAAGCCTCGAATTGGTCACACACCTCAGATCGTTGGGGGTGGCAAATCTGGCCCAAAATTGGGCTTATAAATCTTCAAGTGTGTGGCCAGCCTAAACAAGTCAGTGTTTTAATCTGAAGAGAAGCACTGAATAAGACACCTCTTTTGAAAACGAACGGGGACGTGACATTAAACGAATGATATTGAAAAGTCCTTATAATGCTTATGTAACCGGTTAGAGAGCGCAGTCGCTAGCGCACCTCTTGAGATCAGGGGAGTGAGGTTTACACACACAGCTCTTACTGGCCTATGACAGTTTTACTGTCGGTTTACCAAGTTTCTTAGAAGATTTGCAAACAAGCGCAGTTTATTAAAACACAGCAAAACTGTCTCGCTCAAGTGAGTGACTCATTGACTCTCACAACAGACAAAAGATACGTTTGTCTCCACCTACAGGCGTAACGATGTAGAAAAGGTCACTGACTGAATCCCTGAACAAATCTTTGATGGATTCAAAAGATACTACTAGCTATTACATGTTCTGCTAACCTTTTGGGGATGATTAAAAAAGCAAAACCTGACGGAACCTTCTCATGGGGATTGTTGACAAATTGACTAAATGATGTCTTAATTAGGATTACATAACAGTAATTATGATAACCTTCAAGCAAACACGGAGCATTTCTTTATACAGTAGGCTATGCTGTGTGATCCTGTTTGGTTGTTTTAGGGAACCAGTTCAGGCATCTTCATAAAGAACACTTTGCAAATGTTCATTATGTGTACCTATACAAATTCGTGTTTGTGGGATAAACAAGTAAATGTGAAGGTGCTGTGGGGGGGGGGGGATCGAATTAAACACCTTTTATAAACCAGAGCTCATTTCAGAAGCGGGTTTGTCCTGATATTTGAGGGCTTCTCCGTGCCCACCTTTCCTTTCCAAACCCAGTTTCATTCACGCTACGGTTATCATCTTCTCACGGCCATTACCGCATATCAAACACTGTCTTTTGCTTTCTGGCTCTCGGTAGCAGCAGGTGTTGCTGGCGTAACCCGAACGCGTCCACTCTTAATTCCAGTCACCTCCGTTCTGGAGCCCCGAAGCGAATTCATTTACCGTGGGAGGGACACCGGGGAAAATTGTAGTGGACACCCAGCGAATTCACGGGGAATCACGCTACGGAAACACGTGGGAGAGCTGACACAAATAACAGCCCACGATACCCCAGCAAAACGCCCGCGGAATCATCAACCAAAAAAAAAAGAAAAGAAAATCACATTAACACAAAGATCCGCGCGCAGTGATGCGGATACCGGGGACGAGGCACCTGCTTTGACCTTGTGTTTTAGTCGTATGTCCTTCCTCAAGTCTCTTCATGTGAGGATCTACCAAGGACGAAGCGCACAACAAGTAGCTCTGATCGATCCTTCGATAAGAAAGCATGCACGCAACAACAGACCTTCATGGGACCTCAAATCAAAGTTATATATCAAATACAGCATGCAACAGTAATCGCTGTCAACGCAAATGCCCTGAGAGGCGCGTGACAATGTCAAACAGTCATTAGTGCGCGCGCGCTTGTATGTGTGCGCCTGGACAATGATGTAAAACAAGGGGGCAAAGAAGTGATGACCCCCGTGACAGGTGCCTACCATCTCCAACACACCCCCGTGCCACCACAACAGACCTGTCCGCGCCACAGGCACCAGTCCAAGGGGAGAAGATACTCCTACAAGTTTAATGGCAACAGAAACAAAAGCGCTCACCTTTGCTGTACTCCTCCTCCCTGTTCAGATACATGTCTGCAGATTGATGAAGGACTCCTGGCTGGATGATTTAAGTGCTTATTGTTACTCCACCGGGGGAAACTCTCGCGGTTCCGTGAGTGTTTATTGTGTCGTTGCTCGGCGGAGAGTCCTCCTCCTCCCAGAATTACGCGCGAGCAGGTTGTCTGCACACATCTACTTTCTCTCTCTCTCTCTCGTTCCTCACACACACTCACGGTGACGTGCTTTGAGACATTGCCCCGCGGGTGGGGTGGGCTGGGGTAGCGGATGCTTCATAGCTGTTATTGTGTCTATATGCATCCCTAATATAACATCTATCAATGCTTTGACTATTTCAAATGTTTTTCTCGGATGCAGCCTGAATGGTTTGAGCATGTGCAAAATGTCTGTGCCAGGCTATAGGCAGCCTTGACACGTATTCCTTAAAAAACAACTCTAATCTAGGCTATATATTTGTGTTTTTATTGCACCAGTACTTTTTTTTTTAAATGACTTTTATAAGTAATCCAACGGTATATTTTTCTTTTCTTTGTTATTGTTAATCAGAAAACATACAATAAACACTGAATGACTAGTTTACTTTTCAATCTCATTAGTACATATTCTAATATAGTTATTAGTTATATAGTTATAAACTAATAATTATTGATATAAGAGCATATGTTGCTATAGTGACAACTAACTATAACTGTTACTGAAAATTGCAGATTTTTGCAATTGAGTAATCTTATAGCTTGTATCAATCAAATACTAATATCTGAATAGTATGTATTTCAATTGTTAATGGTACCTATTCCAGTTTAAGTAACTATACTAGTAGGCTACCTAATATTTACTCTTTAAATAGTTACTAATGTCTTTCCATTTGCTAATGTGTTCATGTTTTTCCAGTACCAATGGAAACATACCTGTTCATTAGACTAGACTTAAAGTCTTAGTACATGTTTTAGATAGGCTAGTTGAGTAACCAATCTGACTCACCACAGGCTGCATATGAAATCGCATACTTCCCTATACTAGTGAAAAACAGTATGTGACAGAAGAAGTATGTCTGAATTCACAGTTACTCAAGGCAAAAAGTGGCCAGATGACCAACTTCTTCTGGTGAGATTCTGAAGTGTGCATATGATTGACACTTTACTATCCCATGAGGCCACGGGAGAGGATTTATGGATGGCATTGAAGCGACGTAACTGATGCAGGTCACGTGATAATGACAACATGGCGAATGTAGGCTACGTCTAGATTACATTCATACTACAGCTTATAGAACATACTTTTTTAGCGGTCGTGAAGTAATTACTTATTAAAAATAAGTACCTGAAAGTATGCGATTTCAGACTCAGCCACACTGTATGGGAACTTAAAAAGCTATTGACCCTTTTTGTTTTTCAGTGTCTCTCAGAAGCGGAAGTCGTCATAGTTGGGTAAACTTCTATAGCGGTGAATGAGAGACCATATTTTTGTGTGATCCAGTTTTGCTCAAATAGCACAGGAAAAACTCCACAACAGTGTTTTCACAACTTTCAAAAAGAGGCAAAAAATAGAGATTGATAATGGCAGTCGGAAGACAGAAAGATGTCAACTTTACCGTCACTCCTTTTTTTTTGTAATTGATGCAAATGATGCAAACATTGATGCAAATGTAATATAATACAAAGTATAGTGTTATAAATGTAGCCTACACACATTTTTTTTTTCAAATGAAAATATAAAAATCTTTGCAGGATGACCTTTAAAACCGGTTAAAACGCGTCATCATCACAGTCTGTGAAAAGGGTCTGTTCCGGTGTATAGGCCTACTCTGTTGTGAATAGACATTTTGTTAGTAATATTAGTAAAACACTAAATATTAGTAAAGCTGGACTAGTAGTAGTGAAGGACACGTCGTCACCATTGGATTAATTGTCTCGCGCTGGGATGCGTAACGCAATCCTGCGCATGTATTGTATCTTTTGAGTATTGAACATGCACCTGGTACCGTATAGCCAGTGAAACACTAACTGAAGCTGTGCTTCATTAACCCGTTGTTGCATAACATCCAATTTCTGCACCGGTGGCGCAGATGATGCTCGCAGGTGGAGCTGCTCGGCCACCATCCCGATGGAGAAGGAGCCCGTGTCCCAGAGGCTTCCACCCGCCCCGCCTAATCATCCCTGCTCGCACGCACAGACACGGCCTCTACGGGCCCGTGAAGAGGAGCAGAACCACAGAGTAAATGCAACCGATCGTCCTATCCCGCAGTAAACCTCTAAACCCCTGCGCGTTCACTCATTTCGCACGCCATTCACGCCTCACACACACCGGAGGAGGAGATGCGCGTCAAAGTGGCGACTTCTAGCGGTGAGATTGTGCCATTACAAGCAGAACTCACACACAGTTAAAGGAATACTTTACCACACACACAAAAAAAAGGTCAGCATTGCTAGGATTATTGCTCACCAGCAAACATTTATTGTGTGCTTTCTTCCCTGTAATTCAAAAGGAGAGATGTTTTTCTTAGAGTGAAAACGAATGGGGGAAGGGCAGGTACATTATATCGTAATACACACTCACACACACAGACACACACACACACACACACACACACACACACACACACACACACACACACACACACACACATATAGGTATAATTTAAAAGTATGAACATTGAGAAAGAAGTCTTAGTAGTTTTTGTCATAGTAGGCTAGTCATAGTTTTTGAGGTGTTTACATGCCATTTAAAACTTTCCCTGGCAAAATGAGGGGGGAAACCGAATACGTTGTCCGATCAATAAACATAATTGGTGTAAGATTGTGCACACTCATTCTCATCACAAACTGCCACATGTATTTTTATTCATATTGCCACATGGAGGCTTATTCCAATGCACCCCAAATATTGCTCAAAAGTCAATACTGCCATTTACACTACACAATACGCTACACAATACGCTACACGAGCGAGTAAATCTGTGGCCCTGTTTACTCCTGGTGTTAAGATGCGTTTTGGTCGATCGGATCACATGTGGACGACACTAAATACAGGTGTAAACGGGTATAAAACGTTTTAAACTTGTCCACTTTTGACCACTTCCAGAGGTAGTTGAAAACACATTAGACCGGATTGCTTTGTAGTGTAAACGCTCATGTGATCGAATGTGTTCAAACAGCCACAGATGAGCGTCTTCTCTTCGTCTACTGATCTAATGAGTAACATTATGGGAAGAACTCGAGCCAGACGGGATTTAAACTCTATCGGCTGGAGACCCAAGTTTGGTTTGAAGATGAAAAATGTACCAAGCACAATGTTCTCTCTCCATTCCTGTTCTCTAACACACACTCACAGCGTTCGGCTGGTCTTGTGTCTGTCAGAGCAGAAACTAAAGCTGATGCTCTGTGTGTTTTTCCATCGGTCATGTTCATATGTAAGTTACACGAGCTTATTATATCCATTAGATTGAAAGATCTGAAAAAGTCCAAACATTTACTC
>NC_138724.1:26787131-26837131 GCF_965113295.1 Leuciscus leuciscus | reverse complement strand
TTTTATTGTATGACTAGTTAATGGACTAAATTGGTTAGACATTCATAAGTTTTTTAACTGCAAAGTGTTAATATCTTTTCAGCTTTTATAACTCTATAAAAATCGTTCAGACAGAACCATTACAGGCACAAAATACGGTTATGAACAAATTCATTTTATTGAACAACAATCTGTGACAAGGAATTCAACATGATCAGCGTGTTTCTGCAACAGTGACTAAAACAACAGGCATATTTCAGTCTCACACATGTGACTGTTTGTGTATCACTCACAACACTCACTCGACCTCAACACACAGATTGACGCTCTTCCAGAAGGGCCACATTGTGCATTTTTTTGTGTATGTAGTTAAAGTGCGTTATTGCACTTTTCCTCGCAGAGGAGGAAAGCAAAGGCGTTGTGGAGGAAGGAGGATCTATCTATAACTACAGCTCAACAGCTGCATGATTGAACCACGTGGAGAATACGGCTGAAACTCATGAAAAATGTTTCCGTCATATTTCACCCCAAAAAAAAAACATAAATACAGTTCAAAATTATAATAATAAATAAACAAACCTATTTTTAGAATATTTGAAACTTTTTGAAATGCATTACAGTAACTGTTGTGAAATGTCACAATGCAAGAAATACTAAAGGTTCCTAAAAAAAGCTTTATTTTCTTTTGCATTGTGACATTATTTTCATGAAAGTTACTGTAATACAGTTTTTTAAATATTTATTATTATTATTTTACATAAAGACAATTAAGACTTTTTAGGAACCTTTAATATTTTTTGCATTGTGACGTTGTTGTCATGAAAGTAACTGTAATACAGTATTTTGTTGTTTTATTATTATTATTTTCATAAAG
This sequence comes from Leuciscus leuciscus, assembly GCF_965113295.1. Lineage (NCBI taxonomy): Eukaryota > Metazoa > Chordata > Actinopteri > Cypriniformes > Leuciscidae > Leuciscus > Leuciscus leuciscus. The sequence continues at coordinate 26,836,278 of NC_138724.1, read as the reverse complement.
AAAATTAACACTTTTTGTGACATTAATTAAATGAAAGTTACTGTAATACAGCATTTTTTTTTTGCTTAATTTTCATTAAAATAACGTAAAAATACCCCAAAACTTAAAATGTTTACATAATATTACTATTATTATTATTATTAAATTACATAAAAAAAAATTAAAGGTTCCTTAATATATCATATATAATTTTTATTTTTTAATTTTTTTTAGAGATGAAATATGACCAAGACATGTTTTCATGAGATTCAGCCATTGTTGTGTATTTTGATTATTTCTTAATTATTGCATAAATATGTGCTGGTCCTTCTATATATACACTCTTCATAATATAAAGAGCGAAATTACAAATATCTAACATCTAATTTACTACTAAATAAGACTGAATACTATCAATTTACATCGATTATACGATTCAAAGATACATTCTCTGGTTTGTCGAAACAAACAGGCGATACGTTGTTTGTAATATATTGAATATTGTACGATATCTAAGGGCCGTGTGAGTATTGCGCTTGTGCCGGATCTGTTTTTTTTGTGCTTGGATTGTAAAATCATCAGTGCTATTTTTGGTGTTTTTTTTTACCACCTGCTGTCTAATTCCTTCAAGAACAACGAAAGGAAGAAGGACAGATGGTGAAAACGAGGGAGAGAGAGTGAATAACACACTTTAGTGATACAAATAAACGACGATAAAGAAACGCACGACCCCTCACACGACACACGACAGCTCACAAACACAATGAGTTCAAGTTCACAGCTGATGGAAATCAGAGGTACGGTTAAAAAAAATAAGACTAAATCATCATCATAATGACACGTAAATAAAAATCAAAGCAAAACAACAGAAAATAATCATCACAATAACGAAAATAATCACAGATCTTAAGATATACGTCATAGCTTTTGGAATGTTTAGGAATAAACACGCTCACAAAACAAGGTCATTAAGGTCGTCAGATCAGGCATAAACTTCCTTCCATTTGCATTCGTTTCAACAATTAACGATATGTGAGGTAACCGGTCTAAAGGAATATGCGTGTGTTGACCATGTAAAGTCCAACCTATGACCTTGAAACAATAAATAAGGGCATCTGAATGGTTTTAAAATGGCATAAAGTCTCATTGTCACCGAGACTAGACTTGTTAGACAGCACCATAAAACCCTCTGGACCTCCAGCCAATTATGATTTAGCGTCATATTAATTAGTGATATTCTAGATAGTTTGTTTGGGGTCGGTAAGATTTATGAAAGAAGTCTCTTCTGCTCACCAAGGTTGCATTTATATGATCAAAAAAATACAGTAAAAACAGTGATATATTATTACAACTTAAAATAATTACTTTCTTTTTGAATATGTTTTAAAATGTAATTTATTCCTGTGATCAAAGCTGGATTTTCAGCATCATTACTCCAGTCTTCAGTGTCACATGATCATGTAACTCGCATTATGTAATCAGATTACTTTTTAATGTAGCGAGTAAAGTAATTAATTACTATATAAATGTACACATTAATACTTAAAGGTATAGCGGAGGATGTTTTACTTCCTGGTGGGTAGTCTAAACTATTGGTCCTCCTAATTGTCAATCATTCTGGTGAATCAATCAAACTTTTCAAAAAGTGGAGAGGGCGGGTCTTATCTAAAATTTGGAAAGATCCTCCGCTATACCTTTAAGCAACTTTTTTTTATAAAAGTAATGAACATTATTTTTCAGTTTAATTAAATTGCTTAAACATTCTTTAAACTACCGAGTTAAAATTCTCTTAAAAAGTAACAAAACGCATTACTTTCAACAAAAACACTTAATTAGGTCATATAACCCGTAATGTTAAGAGATATTTTGTATGGCATACATACGTAGGATTTATATTCTCAACGGTCAGAATATATTATGAGCCAGATTCACTAAACAGGGCAAATTAACGTAATTAACGAGCGAAATCCCGAAAAAGCGCCGACGTGTGTGTAAAGTTCTGCGTGATCTACTGAAGAACACACACACAGCCGGATCATTTCCATCATGACTAACGCTATCTATCAAGAGCAGCGCAAACTAGCGTCTGGTTGAAGACATGATGTTTTTAGGCGGTAAATAATGGCGTAAACACCAGTAAATTGACGAGCGCAAACCTTAGTAAATCACCTTGCGTGATTGATTTTAATATTCCAAATAAATCTTGCGTCTGAAAGGGAAACACTTACTGTACAAATGCATATGCAAAAAAAAAAACGCGTTCACGCTAATTTATCAGTCGTTTTATAACACCAAAAGAGGGTTAGTTAGTAGTAAGCTGTTAGTAAATCTGGTCCTATGTGTGTTTTTCAAAGGAAATGAAGGTTTATGTTATATAAGCTGTGTTATTGAATGCATAAACATATGCAAAACACCTGCAAAGCCTGTAAGAGAGCGAGTCTCAGCCGGATGAGTAATGTAACGGATTACTTTCCATAAAAAGTAACTGAGTAACGATATTAGTTACTTTTTAGGGTGTAACGCGATATTGTAATGCAAAAACATACCCCTTTTTTTGGTGAAACTGTCAGGATTCAACATTATAAATGTCACTTCTGATCTATTTAATGCATCCATCGCTGAGTAAAAGTATTAATTTTAGTGCTGGGCAAAGATTAATCGTGATTAATCGCATCCAAAATAAAAGTTTGTGTTTGCATAATATATGTGTGTGTACTGTGTATAATTATTTTGTATATATAAATACACACATATGCATGTATTTATTTAAGAAATATTTCCATGTATATACTGTATATGTATTTATACATCATTTATATTATATATAAATATAAATAATTTATATATAAATTTAAAAAAAATCTTAAATATATACATGCATATGTGTGTATTTATATATACAAAATAATTATACACAGTACACACACATATATTATGCAAACACAAACTTTTATTTTGGATGCGATTAATCGCGATTAATCTTTGCCCAGCACTAATTAATTTCTTTCAAAATAAGAAATCTTACTGACCCCGAACTTTTGAATGCTAGTGTACATTCAGTAGCAGGACGATATTACCCGGACGAGTTTAGGAAATCAGTGCGCTAATGCTAAAACTGGGAAAGGAGTCAGAGGTATTATCGGCAGGGATTTGTTCAGGAGTCGTTTGGCAGTGTGAAACGGACTCGATTGTTTGTCAGCGCGAGCCAAACTACGCTCTTCACACACACACACACACACACACACAGGCCAGCTTTATCTCGCGCTAGCCGACGGCGGGGATTGTGAGCGAGAACGTTGTGTTTTTGACTCTCCACAATGGGCTGCAAATAAGAAATAAAAGCAAACATTAAACGAGAACTTACAACCTGAAACCGTTCGGGGTTTTCGTTTGGTTGATTTGCTAGCGCACGCGTGAAGTAAAAGCTCACGATTCCAACACTGATACATCGCAAGGTCCGGCTCAAACGGTGTAAACTGGCATATTAATAACTCTTCCAGATGCCAAAAACATAAACAGAAGGATCGGGGAGGTGTGCAAATAAGCCATCGTATACAAAAAAACAATAATCATAACATCATCTGCATGTGTGCAGTACACAATGATCACACAAACAATCAAGACACTGATAAAACTATCCATACAAATATATAGTGAGATATACAATAAGTGTGTTTACATCTATATAATCAGGATTATCAATAAATATGACTTCAATCCAAAGTCTGGAACGTCACTCCGTGAGTGTGTGCTTATCGGATTCTCCACAAAACTGGAATGACTATTAAAATTCCACGATCCAGGCAGACAAAATGCATTAATATTCATAATTATTAGCCCCGCCCCCCCCATCATAGATTCAGTTACAATCAATATGCACGTTACTTTGGCATCAGAATGTTGTTATTCTTTCTCAAATCTGATCCGACAGATATGAACCTAAAAATCTAGGGGTTGTGAACCTTTTGTAGTGGGATATCTATAACTAGATTTGCAGTTGGTTTATTATATTATTATAGATTATAAATTGGTTTGCAGTGGCTGGGACACAGCTTTGCTCATGAATATTAATTAGGTGACATGACGTTTGATTTGGTGCATAAGCATGTTATTTATATACTATTATAGTTTTTATTAACACTTTGAATCAGCTTTTTTAAAATTTTCAGTCATTTTGCTGTGTTTTTATCAGTTTTAGTTTTTGTCATTTTAATATTTTGAAATAGTTTTATTTCAGTTTTTCGTTCAGTACTTTGCCAAGGCAACATTTCAAATTTTCATTTAGTTTAAGTTCTTCATCTAATATTTTTATTATATATTATTAATTTTTTTCAGCTTGATTCCAATTAACAAAAATGTTTTTAATGTTTAAGTCAGGGCTATTATTGTAAAATAATTAAAATAAATAATTAAAATAGCAATTAAAATAATTATTATAAATATCGAAACTAAAAACATTAAAAACATTTTTGTTATTTGAATTAACTGAAGAAAAAATTTAATAAAAATAAAATATACAAAAAATTAAACTTATTTTTCAGCTAGTTGCCAAGGCAAAATTCCCCAATTTTAATTTATTCAAAAAAAATTATAATTAAACCTGAAATATAAATTAATAAAAGCTATAGAAACATAATTTAAATAAAATGAAATTAATTAAAATAAAAACTATAATAATATCTAAAATAGCACTGGTTTTGGGTGCGATAACTACTGTACACTTTGTATGACATTTCATGTGTCCCATCCCTAAATAATTAGCGAATTTGCATACCCAAAATGTTTTAATTAAACCTCAAACTGCCTACAAAGGTGGTTTAAATGAGTTTTTAGATGGTATTTAATGCTATTTCGCTGTTCTGACTACAAAAAAGCCGATTTGCGTCGGCTAATTGTTCTTGTGCTGTGGCCATGCGAAACGAATCTCTTAATCTATAATAATCATCTCCCGAAGTGTGGGAACTTTCGGGAAGTTTTAATAGTCGCTACGCCCCTAGTTGGAGGCATTTCCATTTGGATTGGGCTAATTTGACACGTCTCTCGCAGCTTTTTAGAGAAAAACTAATCGAATTAACCTCCGCTCCGACATGTCATTTCAAAAACACGCGCTGAATAAAGCCTTGATATGCAGAAACATATGTTACTCTCAGGTCAGCACACACACACACACACACACACACACACACGCTTTTCCTCAAGGTCCGTTCTGAGCCCGGAGGAAAGCCGTTCAGGGTTGGTCGAAAAAGAACGAAAGATCAAACTAATCAACATTACACGCCCTCTTGTTCCAGTAAATTAACAATTAAAAAGAGCTGATATTTTACTACATCATTAACAAGAGCTCTACGAATCAAAGCGTCACGATTGATCGCTGATTTTACGCTTTAAATGTCTCGAGATAAGCGACGACGACTTCCCAGATTAAACGCTCATTAAAGGATATGGTTTTGTGTCTCAGCGCGAGACCGGACGAGACAGAAACAGGCAGCTTGGCAAACACAACCTCACTTTATGCTCAGTATTAAAACCACCACATTCAGATCAAAACACACGGCACGACAACAAACTATTCAAATCAGTCAGACTGCTCGGCGTCACGCTTTGATCCTTGGATAATGACGAGCTGTGAGAAAGGGCGGGGAAACGTGACTGGTGCATTATGGGTCGGGAATGATCGGTTAGTTGTTCTGTTTGGGCAGAAGGCTCAAGATGTATTCGCCCACGCCGAGGAAGTAGATGACCTGAGCGATGCCGAAGAGCGGCGCGATGACCAGAGCTCGACAGTACGCACCCTTCAGGAAAGCAGTGGGACCTTCGTTGCGTAATATCTTCCTGTGGTCACATGGGAAAGAGGGAATCGTTTTACCCAAAATTGTACCCAAATTGCTGTAATCTGCTGTGATCTGGTCACGTGATCAGCTCACCTGATGCAGTCCGTCACGCCACTGTAAGTGTCCTCTTGGCTTCCTCGTGTTAGCGACTGTAGTCTCGTCTTTATCACTGAAACACAGGAGCCGTTCAACGGTCACTTGTGAAACCGCACAGATGTTGCACAACAGTTTTTGCTAACACACACACACACACACACACACACACACACACACACAGGCTCTGTTTCTAAAGCTATGAGCCGCTTCACTGCTAACTAACTGAGATGAAACTTGAGATCTCTAGGTAAGATGCAACTCAGTTCAACATTAGCATTTGACATTAGCATGTGTATCGCACATGTGTATGATGGGACAAACTAATTTAGATTTTTTTTTTTTTCGTATTTAAAAAAAAGGGGGGGGGGGGTATTAGAAAACATTCAATATTTAATACTCATAACTAATATTGAAAAATATTTATTATTCAGTTATAAAAACGAATATATTATAATATATAATATTCATTATTTAATATTCACTATTCAAAAATAGACAAAAAAAACTATTTTTAATATTTAAAATGTAATATTCAGTATTTAAAAAGAAATACTTAAGAAATATTCCATATAAAAAATTCAGTATTTAAAAAATAGAAAAAAACAAATATTAAAATGTTTTCATTATTTTATATTCAGTAATAAAAATAGACAAAATGAATATAGAAGCATTTAATATTCAGTATATAAACAAAGTAAAATAAATATTGAAAGAATATCTAAAAAATAGACAAAAGTAATATTGAAAACAATACAATATTTAATATACAGAATTAATAATATTCAGTATTTCAAAAAACTGAATTTTTTGGGGGGAAATATTTGTTTTTTAATATCCAATAATAAAAAGAGACAACTAATATAAAACTAATTAATATTCAGATTTAAAAATAAATAAATAAGCAAATATTTAAAAGAAATATATAATAAATATTAATATTCAGTGTTTAAAATATAGAAAAATATTGAATATTTAATATACTAAAATTGTATTAGTATTATTTTTGAACAATTTTATTGATTTTTCAGTGCTGAATGAAATGTATTTGTGATTTCTCTGGCCTTGCAGCTGATGATGAGTGTATGTGTTTCCACGGAGCATTCTGGGATTCCCTTTCCTGCAAAATTAGGCTGAAACGAGTTAAGAAGGAATAAATCTTTGCATCGGGTGTTTCTAAGATGCTTCCTATGTGGGAGGCTCCCTGGAACAGAGGAACAGGAGAGCAGGAACTATCCAATCACATGATCGTGCATTCTCGTCCTAAACCTTGAGATGAGGAGCGTACCGTCCACAGGGTTGACGGCGACTGCAGCCGTGCTCCCCGCAGCGCAGCCCGAGAGGAAAGACACGTAGAACGGTGCGGGACCCTCGCCTCCTTTCTTCCCCAGGTTATTCAGATTAGCAAACAGAGGGAAATATATGATAGAAAACGGGACATCCCTGAAGAGAAGGGAAACACAAAGCTGAGGTATTGGCGCTGCACTCTGTCAGTGTTTTAGCTCACTGATGGTGTGATATTGGAGTGTGTGTCCCTCACCTGAGCAGGGTGGCTCCCAGGCCCTTGTAAAGTCCCGCGATGCCCTTTTCCTTCAGTAACTCTCGGGTGAGTTGCATAGCAGTGGGGGACTTCAGCTCTACGGGGCCCCCGGGGGTCACAGCCTGAGGCATGAGCTTCCTCTGGGCCGCTGCACACACACACACACACACACACACACACACACACACACACGCCTAGTTCAACTACACAAACATAATCCACTTTTTTTTTTATATGAAACACATTGGCAAAATGTTCCTTATGTAGAATAATAACTTTTAAGCTCATTTCAAAACAATTGTTGGAAACTTTTTTGCTTATACTTTCAGTACCACTGACAATGACTTAATATTCAGTATTACATTTTTTTTTTTTTGAAATAACTAATATTGATAAGATATTCAGTATTCAGTATTTTCAAAAGGAAAGAATAAATATTGAAAAAAATCGATATAATTTTTAATATAATAAATAATATGCACTATTTTAAATAAGATTAATTACTGATGACAATTACTTAATATTCAGTATTTAAAAAATAGAAATAACTAATATTGATCAAATATGTCATTCAGTATTTAAAAAAATAAACAGCGGAAAAAAATAAACAGTGAAAAAAAATAAACAGTGAAAAACAATAAACAGTGGAAAAAAAATATAAAAATATTTTTATTTAAAAAATCTATATAATTTTTCATATGCTAAATATAATATTCACTAATTTAAGATTCATTACTCATGACAATGACTTAATATTCACTATTTAAAAAATATAAATAATAATATTGATTAAAATATGTAATAGTCAGTATTTTAAATAATACAAAATCAACACTGAAAAAATTCGATATAATTTTAATATACAAAATAAATAATTCACTATTTTAAAATATGATATGATAAAATATAAATATGATTCAGCACTGATGATAATGATAATATTCAGTATTTAAAAAAAGGAAAAATAATATTGAATTTTTTTTTTATTATTTAACATCCAGTATTTAAAAAAAATAGAAAAATGAATATAGAAAATGTGTATATTTATTTTAATATTTATTTTTATTTAATATTTTAAAAATAAAATAAAAAACAATACTGAAAATTATAAATTTAATATGAATATACTGAATAAAAATATCCAGTATTTAAAAAAATTAAGTACTGCTGACAATGACTTGGTATTCAGTATTTTAAAAATGAAAAAATAATAATATTGAAAAATATTCAACATTAAATAATTAGTATTTAAAAAAACAAAACAGATATAAACTATATAATATTTAATACACTGAATAAAAAGTATTCAGCCGTACTCATAATATATAAATAATATAATTATATACTATTGCTGGCAATGACTTTTTATAACAGACTCATTTAGCGGTACTACACTAAAAACCTTAGGTTTTAAAACCTAAAAACCGTTTTATAAAAGTGAAATACAAATAAATACCACATGTATTGCTTATTGTCTATAAAATTACAAAATGATGTCAAATCTGACACTAGTATGCCTAGTGTACAGGGAGAAGTGCTGCAATGTGGCCACAAGGTGGCAGTGCTTCATCTCTCTTCTCTGTCCTGTGTCTTGATTTCTCACTTCACTTCACCTCCCTTCATCCCTTCCTCTTTTATAGTGTCTATTCTTACCGATTCTTCCAGCATCTTGCAGCTGAATCTTTAGCATCTCCATCGGTGTTGTAACGATGACCTGCAACATAACAGAACAAGGTTAGAGGAAACCTCACAGCCAATGAAAATGAGAACAAGCACATTTAAAGGGCCACACACGTATTAAAATCAACCACGAAGAGTTAGAAGTCACAGTTGCAAATGGTTAAACTGCTTTTAAAAGACACTCTTTTGGTAATTTTACACCGACGTCTCTCCTTTAGCTTACCATAATTAAGCCTATCGGAGCCTCTGCCGTCTGGAAACCTGTACTTTATGCTACTACTATCTTAGAAAGGAACAACCACACACAAAAACATACAATTAGCATATCCTCCTACATGCTGAGGTTCAAATGGGTTCATAAAATGGTATCTGCAACCCATTTAACTTCCGTAATGTGACTTATTTTTATATTTTCTGAAGAAATATTTTCTTCCTGTGCAAAACCGACTGGAAGTCGAAAGAGGTTGCGACATCAGCAGAACAGACGCCACGGGGGAAGAGGTTATGTGTGCTAGCGTGGCTGTCACTGGAGACACAATTACACCTTTCATCAAATCTGAAGGGGTTTGCAGGACAGTAAGTGGGTCATACTGTCTGTTTGCAATGTTCATCTACAAACCTGACTCGGCACTAGTTGATGGGATTATTTGTGTGTATGTCGCCTGTCTTAATCCAGAGTCTGCTGTAATCTCATCATTTAATCCGACATGGTTATAAACCTGTTCATTGACAACAGGAAGACGGTCCCCTCTGTCACATGACTGGATCACTATGTTGTGTGTAACTCAGTTAAGTCAGTCAATAAAAGATGTCAATAGTGGAACGCAACGCGATGCTTAGTGCACGTAAGTGCTACTCCAACCACTTTATTTTCTCCGTCCGTCTGAAATAAAATTATTTTGATTGGTATTGATTATATTATCAATAATCAATATATATATCTACACAACTTCTGAGCATTGCATGATGTTACCTCAGTTTAATGCTAAATTAAAGTACTTTGGATGTTAAAATATGTTCTGAATTCGTAACATTTGCATCCGAGCTGAGGTTTTTAATGTATGTATTTGTTTTAAATAATATGTATTTTAATATAATTTATTTAATATATGTATATATTTTTGTTTAGTATGAATTTGTTATATAACAAGAATTTATGTTATATTTTTTTATATAAGAAATTATATATGTATATATGTATGTATATGTATGATAAAAAACATTCAAAATTATATATATAGAGGGAGAGAGAAATATGGAAGAATGAAATACAAATATTTCTTTTTGAATAATTTAAAATCAAAAATATAAAAACTTAAAAATAAAATTAATTAATTAAAGATGAAGTACTAAAATGAATACCACTGAAATAATAATAATAATAAAATAATAATAATAATAAATTAAAGCTAAATAGTAATAAAAATGAAAAAAACACATCAAATTACTAAAACTTCAACTAAAGTAAAAAAAAATAAAAAAAATAAAACACTACTTCAAAAATAAATTAATAAAAATACTAGGGCTGTCAAATCGATTAATCACATCTATAAATATATATATGTGTGTGTGTGTGAGTGTATATATATATACACAAACTTTTATGTTAGATGCAAATAATCACCATTAAATGATGATTTCACAGTATTAAAAAATACTTAACAGCATATAAATAATACAAAAATATTCAAATGAAATAATACTATAAATATTATGCGCCTTTTGTCTTTTGGTTTCCATACAGCCTTTTTTATGCAATATAAAATATATGAAATATATGCTTTTGGTACACAAGGGGTGTTTTAGTATCGTGTCATGGAAGAACACACACATTAGCCAAGCGTTCAGAATAATAAGCAGACCTGGTTCTGAATAAGCACCTGCTTCAGGTGAACGTGCTCAACAAAGGCTGACGGGGGCAGATGAGCTCACGTGTGTATAATGCGGATGCTTAAAGGGAGTGTGTTTGTACCCTTAATGCATCAGTGTTTTGTCTCAGTGATCTGTCTGCTGCTGAATCATCTGTGTGCAGACGTGAATAAAATAACAGTGGAACATCTATTAATGGAGGCTGAAGCATCAGAGAGATTACTGAGATGTGTGTGTGTGTGTGTGTTCACACTGACCTGACATGTTCCCGCCCCGCAGCCGGCCAGCATCTCTCGCAGGAGAGTGAGTTTCTGCCTATGGGAACGACAGATGAATTCACTTATTATCAGCACACACACACACCGAGGGTTGTTAATAATTCACACTTTGACTTGACGGCGGTGGTCAATAATTCACCGGTGCCGTTTTCGGTCTCCATGGAGACGCAGCCGAACAGGGCATTGTGGGTATTGTCTGTGTGCTTCAACCCCTATTTAATATTAATGTCGCTCTGGTAATGTAATCCTGTGTGCTGAATTGATTGAGATGTCTGGCAGTGTCGGTATGTGACGGTATTAGATGGTAATACCACAGTATTTTGATGTGTACATTTGTTGCTGTTTAAATACCATATTGATAGCATGGAGAAGAGAGAATGGTGAGCTGTGTTTGTGAATGTGTTCAAGGTCGGGAAGGGAACCAACCAGTGTGTCAGACCAGATGATGATGTGTCAGAGTGTGTGAATGGGCAGAGTCAGCTCAAAATGTTAGTCATCGTATTTATATTGATTTGTGCATTTGCTGTATATGTGTGTGTGTGTGTGTGTGTGTGTGTGTGTGTGTGTGTGTGTGTGTGTGTGTGTGTGTGTGTGTGTTTATGTCTCACCCGTCCTTAGAGAGGTGAAATCTGAAGAAATCATTTGCTGCAAGCTTGATGGCTTTTTCTGGAGTGACGAGAGTTAAGTTCACCGCAGCACCTGCCAGAGAAAACACACATATTCAGTTACACCTTCACTCTCACAATAATCCTTTACTTGAAAGTAGTGCTTGTCAAATCAATTAATCGCATCTGACATAAAAGTTTGTAAATACATATATGTGTATGTGTGTGTGTGTGTGTGTGTGTGTGTGTGTGTGTATATACACTGCTCACAAAAATTAAAGGAGCACTTTAAACAACCACATTAGATACATCAGATCTCAATATGAAGTTGGATATCTATACAAATAACGACAGGGCAATGTCTTAGGAACAAAAGGATGCCAAGTCTTTTAATGGAAATAAAAGTTTTCAGCCTGCAGAGGGCTCAATTGTGTAGACAAAACTTAATTTCTGCAACTCAAAATGCTTTTCAGTATCTTGTGTGGCCCCCACGAGCTTTTATGCATGCTTGACAACGTCGGGGCATGCTCCCAATGAGACGACGGATGGTGTCTTGTGGCATTTCCTCCCAGATCTGTGTGAGGGCATCCCTGAGCTGTTGTACAGTCTTAGGAGCAACCTGGCGGCGCCTAATGGACCGAAACATAATGTCCCACAGATGTTCTATTGGGTTTAAGTCAGGGGATCGTGAAGGCCATTCAATTGTTTCAATTCCTTCATCCTCCAGGTACTACCTGCATACTCTTGCCACATGAGGCCAGGCATTGTCGTGCATTAGGAGAAAACCAGGACCTACTGCACCAGCGTAGGGTCTGACAATGGGTTCAAGGATTTCATCTCGATACCTTATGGCAGTCAGAGCACCATTTCCTAGGCAGTAGAGGTCTATGCGTCCCTCCATGGATATGCCTCCCCAGACCATCACTGACCCACCACCAAACCTGTCATGTTGAACGACGTTGCAGGCAGCATAACGTTCTCCTTGTCTTCTCCAGACTCTTTCACGTCTATCACAGGTGCTCAGGGTGAACCTGCTCTCGTCTGTAAAAAGTACAGTGCGCCAGTGGCGGACTTGCCAATTCTGGTGTTCTTGAGCAAATGCCAGTCGAGCTCCACGGTGCTGGGCAGTGAGCACAGGGCCCACAACAGGACGTCGGGCCCTCAGGCCATCTTCATGAAGTCTGTTCCTGATTGTTTGGGTAGAGACATTCACACCAGTGGCCCTCTGGAGGTCATTCTGTAGGGCACGAGCAGTGCTCAGCCTGTTCCGCCTTGCACAAAGGAGCAGTTATCGGTCCTGCTGATGGGTTGAGGACCTTCTACGGCCCTGTCCAGCTCTCCGAGAATAACCACCAGTCTCCTGAAATCTCCTCCATGTTCTGGAGATTGTGCTGGGAGACACATTAAACTTTCTTGCTGCAGCACGTGTGGATGTGCCATCCTGGAGAAGTTGGACAACCTGTGCAACTTCTGTAGGGTTAAGGAATCGCCTCATACTGCCAGTAGAGATAATTACTCAAGCCAAAACCAGCACGAGTGGAAAACCAGCCAAAAAAGATCAAGAGGGAGAAACTTGAAATGACCTCCACATGTAAAACCAGTCCTGTTTTGAGGGTTTACTCATTGTTGCCACTGTAGTGCACCTGTTGTTAAGTCCATGAACACCAATACAGCTGAAAGTGATTAACGATGCCCTCAGCTGCTTAGCCAACGAGAAAATTATCAGACAGGTTTAATTGATTTCATGCCAGGCCCAAATAAAAAAGTGTTCCTTTAATTTTTGTGAGCAGTGTATATATACTGTATATGTGTGTGCACATACTGTATATATATATATATATATATATATATATACACATATATATATAATATATATATATAATAATCTGGACACAAAGTTGCTGCTGACTTTCTATCACTCCTCTGTGGTGAGTGTACTAACACACTGTTTAAGTGTATGGTACGCAGGCTCCACAGCTGAGGACATGAAGGCTGTGCAGAGGGTCATTAACACCGCCCAAAAGATCATCGGCTGCCCACTACCCAGCCTGGAAAACATCTCCACATCCTGCTGCCTCAGGAGAACGAAGGTCATCACAAGAGACCCCTCACACCCTGCTTACCCCCTGTTTGATCTGTTGCCCTCTGGGAGATGCTACAGGTCAACCAGATCCCACACCAGCAGGCTGACGAACAGCTTTTTCCCCTGGGCCATACGAACTGCCAATACCTATGGACATTTGCACACATAAGCCCGCCCCCTCAATCACCCCATACCCCATGAAGAGCAGACAATTAGTGCAATTAGTCCACCTCCTCCTACCTGCACTCTGTAATAACTACAGACACTTTAAGATTTTAACGTTTAAATAGATTTTATATATATATATATATACATGTAAATATATATATATTTTTTCCATTTTTATTTACATTTTATTTTTAAATGAGAGAACATCGTTCGTTTAGCCTATTTGTCTTTTGTCCTGATGTATGTTGTTTATTGTTCCTTGTAGTTTTTGTTACCTTTTTTGTGTGGTGCAAGGGTGGCTCTGTGAGAGCACCCTAAATTTCGTTGTACCTCCACAGTGCAATGACAATAAAGGCTATTCTATTCTTCTATTCTCATATATATATATATATATATATACACACACACACACACACACACACACACTTTGGGACGTCTGCCTTTACATGCACATTAACTTGAATGATATCCCATTCTTAATCCGTAGGGTTTAATATGGAGTTGGCCCACCCTTTTCAGCTATAACAGCGTCTACTCTTCTGGGAAGGCTTTCCACAAGGTTTAGGAGTGTGTTTATGGGAATGTTTGACCATTCTTCTAGAAGTGCATTTGTGAGGTCAGGCACTGATGTTTGATGAGAAGGCCCGGCTCACAGTCACCACTCTAATTCATCCCAAAGGTGTTTATCGGGTTGAGGTCAGGACTCTGTGCTGGCCAGTCAAGTATATACACACACATATATATATATATATTTACAAAGTTTTATGTGATTCATCGATTTGACAGCACTAGTTGAAACACTAACATGTAAACCTGCACTTACCCCTGTACATGCCGAAGTATCCCTCCGACCGGATGGTCTTAATAAGGCAGTCTGACCTGCAGAGCACAGTATATCATTCACACGTGAAACCTGACGAACTGAATCTTCTATATGATTCGATTCATCTTTTTGAACACTCACATGCTGGTATAGAGACGGCATCCATTCTGCTGGTTCTGAAGGCGAGTCTTGGCCAGATCGATGGGAAACACGCAGGTAACGCCGATCAGTCCCGCCACACCGCCATTTATTAGCTTGGCAGGCAAACTGGAGCAAAGGACGAGAGGAGATCAGACAAATAAGAGACCAGGGCAAAAAATCATTCATTTAAAGTTGTTGGTGTTGTGGGTGGTTGCCAGGGCATTACTATGCAGTTGTTAGGGTGTTGTGGGTGGTTGCCAGGGCATTACTATGCAGTTGTTAGGGTGTTGTGGGTGGTTGCCAGGGCATTACTATGCAGTTGTTAGGGTGTTGTGGGTGGTTGCCAGGGCATTATTATGCAGTTGTTAGGGTGTTGTGGATGGTTGCCAGGGCATTACTATGCAGTTGTTAGGGTGTTGTGGGTGGTTGCCCAGGCATTACTATGCAGTTGTTAGGGTGTTGTGGGTGGTTGCCAGGGCATTACTATGCAGTTGTTAGGGTGTTGTGGGTGGTTGCCAGGGCATTACTATGCAGTTGTTAGGGTGTTGTGGGTGGTTGCCAGGGCATTACTATGCAGTTGTTAGGGTGTTGTGGGTGGTTGCCAGGGCATTACTATGCAGTTGTTAGGGTGTTGTGGGTGGTTGCCAGGGCATTACTATGCAGTTGTTAGGGTGTTGTGGGTGGTTACCAGGGCATTACTATGCCGTTGTTAGGGTGTTGCGGGTGGTTGCCAAGGCATTACTATGCAGTTGTTAGGGTGTTGTGGGTGGTTGCCAGGGCATTACTATGCAGTTAGGATGTTGTGGGTGGTTGCCAGGGCATTACTATGCAGTTGTTAGGGTGTTGCGGGTGGTTGCCAGGGCATTACTATGCCATTGTTAGGGTGTTGCGGGTGGTTGCCAGGGCATTACTATGCCGTTGTTAGGGTGTTGCGGGTGGTTGCCAGGGCATTACTATGCAGTTGTTAGGGTGTTGTGGGTGGTTGCCAGGGCATTACTATGCAGCAAAGGTGGAAGTAATGAATAACAACTACTCACGTTACTGTAATTAAGTAGTTTTTTCGGGTACTTGTACTTTTTGAGTATATTTTTTAATCTGTCATTTTACTTGTACTCTAGTACATATTAAGCTAAGTAATCTACTTCGCTGCTTATAAAATCACATTTCGTTACTGAGTACAATTTGAATTGATATTCAATCTTTGACTGGCATTTCGGTAGCCAATAAAAATATCCGATCATAAACGGACCAATAAAAAACCCTGATATTTGGACTGAAAAAAGACACCGCTGCCATAGCCGCAGGATTTGAAGATCATAAGTGAAGGAGGCAAGGAGCTCAGAGTGAGTAATGGACTGAAAGTTTGGAGAAACAACAAACTACATAGTAGTGTTGTCAAAATATCTATATTTTGATACATATCGACACTGAAATATCTGACAATACTCCATATCTGTTCTCGGACTGTGTCATGTCATGTGCAATCGCAAATCTCTCCAAGTGCTTCTCACTGCAGAGTCAAATGACGTCCAGCTCCAATCTCTCCATGCTCTTGAATTAAACGCTGTCAAAAGTTATCAACCTTGTCCTTGGATGAAAATGCTACAGGAAATCTAATTGGCTGTAAGTGAAATACACCAGGAAGTCTTTCAACAATCAAAGGTGGATCTTACATTTTTTTACGATGTAAATGTATGTTAGAAATGTTTCAGAATGGAACCATTTGTATGATTTATACATATAAAAAATTACCTAGTCTGTCTATCTGCATTACTACATTGTACAGACATTACAGGCCAAACTGCACTGATGTTCAAATTATGTAAATAAACAACATATTATATGGCTCTTAAAGGGATAGTTCACCCAAAAATGAAAATTCGGTCATTAATTACTCATCGTTATTCCAAACCCGTAAAACCCGTTCATCTTTAGAACACAAATTAAGATATTTTTGATGAAATCCGAGAGCGTTCTGACCCCACATAGACTGTAACGTCATAACAACTTTCAAGGCCCAGAAAGATAGTAAAGACATCATGTGAGCACACCGATGCATGCGTTCTGACGTAGAAAGTGGAAGCGCTGCACTGTGTTTACTACGTGAATAGCGTCGAAGAAGGGAAGAGAAGAAATTGTTGAAAAAAGGCATTCTTTTTGTTTGTTTTTTGCATACAAAAGGTTTTCTCGTTGCTTCATAACATTAAGGTTGAACCACTGTAGGAACATGGACTATTTTAATGATGTCTTCACTACCTGGGCCTGACGTTGCAGTCTATGTGGGGTCAGAAAGCTCTCGGATTTCATCAAAAATATCATCCAAAGATGAACTAGATTTACGGGTTTGGAACGGCATGAGGGTGAGTAATTAATGACAGAACTTTTTGGGTTAACTAACTATATAAAAATTCAGTGTTGCCATGTTTCGAATACCTCAACTGCATTGAGGTAATTTATTTTATTTGTTCTTATTTTATTACTGACTGTTTACTTGTCTTTTTGTAAATTCAATTCAGTCTGAAATCAAGCTTCCTTGTGCTGTGTGTGAGGTATTGCAACAGCGTTACCCTATTGTAAAGACAAATACACATAGTGAGCAAATGTTTAAGTTGGATTATTGTAATGGTTATTGATCAATGTTTAAATATGTAAACAAAAGCCTAAATTAAAATTCGTTCATGGTATAAAGCAGACGTGTCTCTTCAGAAGACTTGAATTGAACTTTTCCATTCAAATATATTGCTGTTACAATGAGTTTTGTGCTTTTTGAAGCTTGAAAATAATGATTGCCTTGACAAAATGGATGGACAAAAGTGTAGATATTAAAATATCCATATGGCAGTATACAGTATGTGGTGGTTTTCCTGATGGTATTTAAAATGATACTGAATACTGAAATTTTTCAAGGTGTCGAATTGAAGTTAGATATTCCAGTATCATGACCACTAATTAATGTCCTTCGTCAATAAGGTAAAAATGTGTTGAAAGTAGCTATTTACTACATAGATCTATGATTTGATTGAATATTTATTGGTAATACGATACCTATCGCCAGCTAAAAAGTAAGTAGTAACTAGTACTCTGAGTAGTTTTTGAGAAGAGTAATTTGTACTTTTACTTAAGTACTTTTTTGACACCAGTACTTTTACTTGTAATTGAGTATTATTTCAGCAATGTAACAGTACTTTTACTTGTAATTGAGTATTATTTCAGCAATGTAACAGTACTTTTACTTGTACTTGAGTATTATTTCAGCAATGTAACAGTACTTTTACTTGTAATTGAGCATTATTTCAGCAATGTAACAGTACTTGTACTTGTACTTGAGTATTATTTCAGCAATGTAACAGTACTTTTACTTGTAATTGAGTATTATTTCAGCAATGTAACAGTACTTTTACTTGTACTTGAGTATAATTTCAGCAATGTAACAGTACTTGTACTTGTAATTGAGTATTATTTCAGCAATGTAACAGTACTTGTACTTGTAATTGAGTATTATTTCAGCAATGTAACAGTACTTGTACTTGTAATTGAGTATAATTTCAGCAATGTAACAGTACTTGTACTTGAGTATTATTTCAGTAATGTAACAGTACTTTTACTTGTAATTGCGTATTATTTCAGCAATGTAACACTACTTCTACTTGTAATTGAGTATAATTTCAGCAATGTAACAGTACTTGTACTTGTAATTGAGTATTATTTCAGCAATGTAACAGTACTTGTACTTGTAATTGAGTATTATTTCAGTAATGTAACAGTACTTTTACTTATAATTGCGTATTATTTCAGCAATGTAACACTACTTCTACTTGTAATTGAGTTTTATTTCAGCAATGTAACAGTACTTGTACTTGTAATTGAGTATTATTTCAGCAATTTAACAGTACTTGTACTTGTACTTGTAATTGAGTATTATTTCAGCAATGTAACAGTACTTGTACTTGTAATTATTGAAAAAATATTGTAAATATTGAAAATAGTGAAAGATTGTAAGAATAAAAAGTCAATTGATAATGATGGGCTTGATATGTTTATGGTTAAAAATATTATTGAAAATGTTATTTATCCATTTACATATATTTGTAATCAATCCTTTAAAACTGGTATATTCCCAAATCAAATGAAAGTATCAAAAGTTCTCCCATTGTACAAAGGTGGCGACAAACATTTGTTTTGTAACTATCTACCTATTTCTCTGTTGTCACAATTTTCAAAAATATTCGAGAAATTATTTGTTAAAAGATTAGATAGGCTAGTTATGTTGAAGTGAACAATATAATGAATGAACATCAGTTTGGTTTCAGAGCTCATAGGTCAACAACAATGGCAGTTGTTAAAATGGTAGAAAATATATCACAATCAGTAGATAAAAAATTACATACTATCGGAATTTTTTTAGATTTACAGAAAGCTTTTGATACCATCGACCATAGAATATTATTATATAAACTGGAAAAATATGGATTTAGGGGAAATGTACATTCTTGGTTAGAAAATTATTTAACAGACCGTTTTCAATATGTTAATTTAAATGGAGTTGCGTCCTGCTTACAGAGAATGAATTGTGGCGTTCCGCAAGGCTCCGTTTTGGGCCCCAAGTTATTTTTGTTATATATAAACGATATTTGTAAAGTATCGGATGTTTTTAATTTTATTCTCTTCGCGGATGATACAACAATTTATTGTTCTGGCCCAAATCTTATAGAGCTTGTGTTGGTGGTAGAGAGAGAATTATATAAACTAAAGAATTGGTTTGATTTGAATAAATTGTCACTAAATTTAAATAAAACAAAATTTATGGTATTTAGTAATAAAGAGATAAATAATGAGATCAGGATTACTATTAATGAAAATGAAATAGAAAGAGTAAATCATATAAAATTTCTTGGAGTAATTATCGATTGTAAAATGACATGGAAACCGCATATTTTAAACGTACAAAAGAAAGTATCAAAAACGATTGCAATTTTGTATAAGTTGCAATATATTTTGAACAAAAATGCATTACATTTACTTTATAGTTCACTTGTCACACCATACCTAACGTATGGTATTGAAATATGGGGAAATACATATAAAACTAGAACCAATCCAGTTTTCCTGTTACAAAAGAAGGTTATCAGATTAATTAATTATGCACCTTACAATTCACCAAGTAATTCACTGTTTCTTCAATCAAAAATGTAGAAGTTTTATGACTTAGTTGATTTGTACACGGCAAAGTTTATTTACCAAGTTAAACATAATAAAATTCCTAAATGCTTGCAAATATTGTTTATCCAGCGAGAAAGTAAATATAATCTCAGAGGATTATGTATATTTAATCAACCACAAGTACATTCTACATTAAGAGAACACTGTTTATCAAATAAAGGAGTTAAATTATGGAATAGTTGCTGTAATGAGTTAAAACAAGCCACGTCTATTTTTCAGTTTAAAAATATTTACAAGAGAATAACAATGGAAAAATATTCAACAGAATGAAAATTAATTAAATAGGCTTGCTTCTGGTGTGGACAATGGTCCATTAATGTGTTAGTTTTATGAACAGATGTTGTCATTAATGTGCTGCATTTATGATTCTAAAGTTAAGGGCAGGCATAATAAGCTTTAGCTTCTGCCTGCACCTGGTCATCTATTGTGTTTCATGTTTTGAATGATTTATTTGAATGATCTGTAAATTACCAAACCGAAATAAATGAAATGAAAATGAAAATGTTTTATTATTTTTTCAATGTAAGTATTATTTCAGCAATGTAACAGTACTTTTACTTGTACTTGAGTATTATTTCAGCAATGTAACAGTACTTGTACTTGAGTATTATTTCAGCAATGTAACAGTACTTGTACTTGTAATTGAGTATTATTTCAGCAATGTAACAGTACTTGTACTTGTAATTGAGTATTATTTCAGCAATGTAACAGTACTTGTACTTGTAATTGAGTATTATTTCAGCAATGTAACAGTACTTGTACTTGTAATTGAGTATTATTTCAGCAATGTAACTACTTCTACTTGTAATTGAGTATTATTTCAGCAATGTAACAGTACTTTTACTTGTAATTGAGTATTATTTCAGCAATGTAACTACTTCTACTTGTAATTGAGTATTATTTCAGCAATGTAACACTACTTCTACTTGTAACTGAGTATTATTTCAGCAATGTAACAGTACTTGTACTTGAGTACAAATTTTCAGTACTCTTTCCACCAGTTGCTAAGGTGTTCTGAGTGGTTCTATGCACATTATGATGTTATGTGGTTGCTAGGGTGTTGTGCAGTTCAAAAAGTCTAACTCAAGTGATGCTTGACTTTTTGAAACTCACCTGATCTGTTTGTCAGCCATTTATCTGGGTCCCTGTACTTCTTCAGTGTGTGTGTGTGTGTGTTTAAGGCGTCAGTCGGCACGTCTTTGCAGATTTCTCAGAGACTTTTGGGATCTCAGTCCATTCGCCTTCCTGTGCCAGATATCTGAAAGACACGGGAATAGAGAATGATTGAGTCAGTGTGGTTATGATACAGGTGTCATCTCTCACTGTTTGACTCCAGGAATACTTCACACTGGACTCTTTCCTTTCCTTCTCCATCGGTTCCTCTCATTTCAGGAACAACTATGCCTTATTTTTATTCTTATTAAATGGCCTAAGTGGCCTAAGTGCTACTACAGAGCTCCTAAAGGGACATGGTGGCGGAAATAAAAAAATAAAAAAATAAAAATAATATGAACTTTTGCGTTCACTCGAGAAACTTTGCGTTCGATCGCAAAACCTTTTGAGGACATTGCAAGCGAATGCAGTTTCTCGGCGGAACGCAAAACCTTTGCGAGAACGTAAAAGCATCAACAAATAATTTTTCCTCCCATCTAATTTCCCCCCCACCACCATGTCCCTTTAGGAGCTCTGTAGTAGCACTTAGGCCAACAAAGGCTGTTCTAAATGTGCTTTGTATATACATTTAATTGAAATTTAATTGAAATCTTAGGCAGGGAGCTCGGTGTGTGTGTCAAGAATCAGATAGTGTTTGAAAGGAACATCTGTGTGTGTGTTTCCTGCTAATCATATGTGGAATTTGAACAACTTGAAGACAGTCAGTCTTTCCCCCTCGTTCCTCCCCTCCGTTCAGCCAATCAGCTCGTCTCTTTCACTCTGTCCCCTCCCTCTCTTCCTTCTCCTCTCCACTGATGCGTTTCCTGATTTCTGCTGACTGGACTGGACTCTTCTACCTTCAATTCTGCATTTTCTCTGTCTGGGTTCCTCTTTTTCTTCACTCAAAGAGAGTGGATGCACTCGTGAGATTTACCATAAACATTATTATATATTAGATCAGCACAAACCAGTTTGGAAATCTTCTGTTCCTTTCAGCAGGACTGTTATTTTTCCATCCTGCTGTTTTTAACTTCTCTCAGTATCTTCCTCATGATTCAAGACAATATCAGGTCTGTTTTGACTGGCACAATGTTCCTACTATCAGTGAACACTAAATCGCAGATATTTAATGTCTCCCACAAGGTCTCAAACACACGAAGGACCAGCAACAATGATGAAAGAATTAATCTCTTTTTTTTTTTTTTAAAGTCACTTCTGATAGAAAGAAATAGAGACTTTTGCAGAGTTCTCCTGATTCTCAGATTGTTCTCCTGAGAAAAAGACTCATATGTCTCTAGAGTTTTAGAAGAGACTGTCTCTTAATAGGGTTTTTATAGGAACTCAGACATGCACTAGCCACCAGGGCATCCCCCAAGAACAACATTTTCCTGGTTGCATTCACACTGCCAGTAGGAACGCTGATGTGACGTAACCCGGCTGACTGCGACGTCATTTAAGCTTGGCATTCGACAACGTCAAGAACTGGAGGATGGAGGACGCTGTGATCAGAGCTGTGTTTTTACTGTGTGTCATAGTTTTCGTGATGATGAAGATTGAATATAGACGTATAAGGGTGTGTTCACACTTGTAATTCGGTTCGCTTGGTTCGTTTTGTCCGGACCAAAAAAAACACACAAACATTTAGTCCTGTTCCGCTTAGCGTTTACATTGGCATTTTTAACATCGAACCTAAAGGCATAGAGAATATGTTCACAACCTGATCCGAACATCCAAAACAATACTGTGTTTCTGGGATAAATGCGCTTGTTGTATATGCGTTGCTACATATGATGGCATTTTGACCAGCTGAGAACTCGTGAAGAGCTTATAAAATGAGTAAAGAAGTCAAAACAGCGTCAGGAATCCCTCCGTCACACACACTAACACACAGATCTGCTGTGAGGAGACGCGGTTCTGATCCTGTACTGAACTGTGATGGGAAACATCGCGACTATGATGAGAAAACACACGTATGATTGAGGATTCTGTCCTTTTTAGGGTCGCATCTTGTACATCATGTCCCGTTTTTGGTTCGATTACATGTCTTAGGTCCGTGTTGCGTTTCATATTTCAGTCGAATCGCACCAGAGTTGGTTTAGAAGCGGAGCGAGACTCATCTTTTCAGAGTCTCGGCCCGCTTGTTTGATTCACCAGGGTTAAGATGGCAGCGTTCACACTTATTCAAATGAACCGCACTAACAGAGCAATCACACTAGGGTTTGTTTTAATCCAAACAAACATGCCAAGTGTGAACACACCCTAAGTTATGCGATTGAAAGAGCCAAAAGAAGGGCTAAGAGACGAAACCTACTTCGACAATTTGCAGTGCTACATATAATCGAGGCTGAGAAAAGAACACAACGACAGGTAAATGATCTATTGCTGTTTTCCATGTTCGTGGAGTAAGTATACTGTATGTAAACTGTGTTTCTTATGGCGTGCGTTCGGCCAATCAACGTACACTTACGTCACTGTAGTTCCTATTGTGCTCGATTAGACCCTAATCTGAAGTAGGAACTAATTTAGTCCCCCTTAAACTAAAATCACTCCCAGTTCCTGTGGAGCGAACACGCCAAAAAGTGGCAATTGAGTGCAGATATGACATCACTTTGTAGGCCAAAACTTCCGGTTCCATCGTCCTGAAGTCAATTGGGTTTTTGAATGGGATTTTGGATAAATGGCTGAAATAAGGTCTGTGATGAACACAAGCTCAAGACACTTTCACGTTTTATTCAACGACATAAAATACATTAGTATTACCCCGCTCGTGATTTTTAAAAGCTGTTACGCGTCTTGAAAAAGGCAGTGGATGAAAAACCTAAACGAACATTAGAAATGTTGAACTGGCAACTAACTGAAATAAAAAAAGTTCATGAACTAAAATAACTAAAACTGATATAAAAAGCTAAAAAGAATGACAAAGGCACATAAAAATGACACAAAATTAAAACTGAAAATATAAAAATAAAAGCGATTTCAAAATGCTACAAAAGTATATAAATAATACTAAAATAACACATACTCTCTGAGCATGTCATTAACTTTCATTTTAAGTGTTTTTATTGATTTATTTTATTTTATGAAAAACATCTGAGATAAAGTGGATACTTCAAAGAAATTGTCCATTCAGACTCCTGTATTAAAGAGTAATATCTGAACAATGAAAGTTTTCTTCATGAATGTTCAGCTTTCGGTTTCAATCAATAGAGGAAGAGAAGAAGCTGAGAATTATGTTTTTGTGTAAGTAGTGGTTTGGTCTTGTGACAAGTCCGATGACAAGATGTCTGTCGGTCTGTGTGTCTTATAATCGGCAGAAACAAATCAAATGTTCTTCAGGCCACAAACAGGCTCAAACTAGTCTCACGTACCTAGAACTCTAGCTTAACAACATAACTGATCAACTGATGAGCAACGCAACTAATCAAGTTTTAACATGTTTAAACTCAAATTAATTATTGCAAAATAATTGACAGACATGATAAAAAACGGAAGATGTGATAGTGTTTTCTTCTCTATTGTAACGTATATCTGAGTGAAACGGCTTCTCAAACAAGAACAAATGCAGAGCGGAGCTTGATTTTGGACTGAGACCACCCAGTGTTGTGTGCTATTGGTTTGCTATTGGTGGATCTTGTGTGAGTGACAGGTTGCCCCGCCCTCACACCAGTAAACGCATCATCAGAGAAGACAAGAGAAGTCGCTGCAAGGGAAGTTATTTTGATTAAAGATTATGTGGCACATGGATTTAAAATAAATAAATAATGATGTGCACAGATAAATCATTTATAATAAATACTGCAATATTCCATAAATTGCCAATATTCACAGTGACTTTAAAAAATAGCATGGTTGTTATCTTTACCTTGCTACAAAGGTAACAACTTAAGATATCATAAACATTATATACATAAACATCATGATTTTGCCTGCTATGAAACAATGTGTATTGTGAAAAGTGCTATATATTTAAATTTGACTTGACGTGATTTGCCTAAATTGCCTTTTAATGCCACTGTATGGAGTCAATATAGGGCCATATATATCTGCAAAATAAAACAATGTTTTGCAAACAAAAAATATGTTTGCAAGCAAAAAAGCAAATTTTTTTCTCAATACTCTATTTTTATTTGCAAAACATATATTTTTTTTTGCAAAACATATTTTTTGTTTGCAAAACATTGTTTTATTTTGCAGATATATATGGCCCTATATTGACTCCATACCACTGAGGAGAAAATAATGTCAATGCATAGGCACTTTCAGCAAACCCTGAGCTGTTACCCAGCATGCACCAGTGTGTGTGTCCACTTTAAAACCACCATAAAGCCACTCTGACCCCTATTCAAACTCCTGAGACCATCGGAGAGGAATAAAAAACCACTCGTCAACTATCCACAAGAACAACTACGAGCTGCTAATGCTGCCTTGATCCTCATGCTCTCCGTCTCTCTAAACACTGTATTTCTACACAACAGAACGGAGATAGTTGCCATGGAAACGGACTGAAGACGGCATTAAGAATTCTTTGAATGAGCGCCAGAGATTTCCACACGTCTTACAGCAGATTTCAAGTCTGTTGTTTACATGTGTGTGAATGTAATTCACTGGTGACTAATGAACGTATAGAGTTAATATGTTCATACACACGTCTGTGCCGACTAACAGTCAATATTAAGACAATAATCAATCACTTATATTTCGTTTTACACGCACTTTCATTCAAAACATTGGGCTCAGTATGATTTTTTAAAGAAATTCATATTATTATTCAGCAAGGATGCATTAAATTGATCAAGTGACAGTAAAGACATTTATAATGTTCCTGTTACAGACTTCCACTCCACAGAAATCTGTTTTTTTTTTAGCTTACTATTAATCAAAAATATGAAGCAGCACAACTGTTTTAAACATTGATAATAATAATAGTAATAATAAATGTTTCTTGAGCATCAAATCATCATATCAGAATGATTTCTGATGGATCATGTGACACTGAAGACTGAAGTAATGATGCTGAAAATTCAGCTTTGCGTCTCAGAAAATAATAAAATTTTAACATATTCACATAGAAAACAGATATTTTAATTTGTAATAATGTTTCACTGTTTTTACTGTATTTTTTTTGATCAAGTAAATGCAGTCTTGGTGAGCAGAAGAGACTTCTTTCATAAACATAAAAAATCTTACCAGCCCCAATCTCTTGAACGATAGTGTATATAAAAATACCCTTTGATACCACATCCACCATGGTATTCTTTAAAGTACAGTAGAGTACCAAATAAATACCATGGTACATGAATTTTAGTACTATGGTATCACCATCTGATCCTCTGTACCTCCCCAGTTATTTATGTATGGCATTTCCATCTTCTTTTTTTTAATGGCATTGTGCTATGTCTAAAAACAATGTCATATATAAAATCCACCCGTGAACGTGTTGCGTCTCTGCCAAATGGAGGGATGCAGAGAGAAAGAACGAGGATGGAGGAGTGTAAAGAGAGAGTGAAGAGGGAGCTGTAATGAGAGACAGCTGGTGGGAGGAGAGAGAAGACAGAGGGAGGGAAAGATGGAGGGAGAGGAGGAGGAGAGGAAAGTAGACAAACCAGACCTGAGAACACAAGCAGCTGGTGAAGCCAAGAGAGAGAGTGTGTGTGTGTGTGTGTGTGTGTGTGTGTGTGTGTGTGTGTGTGTGTGTGTGTGTGTGTGTGTGTGTGTGTGTGTGTGTGTGTGTGTGTGTGTGTGTGTGTGTGTGTGTGTGTGTGTGTGTGTGTGTGTGTGTGTGTGTGTGTGTGTGTGTGTGTGTGTTTAACATCACAATCATTCAATCTGGACATGCCACAGTTTCTTACTGTAGACTCACTGTAAACCCAAATAATAAGTTACAAGTTTGCAAAACTCATACATTTTTATTGCTCTTTTAACTTAAAATTATCATGTAATTGCAACTTAAATATTTTTAAAGTAAGCTGGAAAATGTTTCTAGTCCGTCATTTATGACCATCAGCTGGTCAGGCAATGTTGAATGACCTCATGAATAATAACAGTTATAATACATTATAATAATTATCTATACCTGTTAGAAAGTATCATTTATCAAAATATATTTCAATATTTCAATATTTCTGATTATTATTGAAAACAGTTTCACTGCTTCATATTTTATGGAAATTGTGGAAAAAAATGCAGGATTCTTTGATGAATATAAAGTACTGCATCTATTTGAAACAGAAATCTTGGAAACACTTAAAGCCTTTATGTCTAATGCATTATAAAGGTATTTATAATGTATGTTATAATGCATTCTTTTTTTTAAATATAAATAAGTGAAATGTTCATATTTGCAGATTCCTTGTTACATCTGAAATAGTTTGTTTGTCGTGTGTTTTAATAAATGATACTTTCTAACAGGTGTAACAATGTATAGATAATTATTATAACGTGTTATAACTGTTATTATTCATGAGGTCATTCAATGCATCATAAGGTGCTTTAATAATGCATTTGCTTTTATCTCAAATACTTTTATAATGCATTATATACATTATTACATTACCGAAATCTTTTCTAACATTATAAATCTTTACTGTCACTTTTGATCAATTGAATGAGTCCTTGCTAAACAGAAGTATTGAGATGATTGTTCTTTACGCTGCTATGATCTGGTGTTTCCAGCAGGGAACAGCTGTCGGCCATTCCTGAATCCAGAAGAAATCTGTGTGTGCACCTTTGACCAAACCGCACCCGTCATTCATCTGACTCTGATAACAGATGTGTGTGTGTGTGTGTGTGTGTGTGTGTGTGTGTGTGTGTGTTCAGCGTCTGAAGTTCAACGTAACCTGGATGTCTTGAAATGGCTCCTCTACAGTATTTCAGTCTCTCTGTCCTCTCCTCTCTCCCTCCTCATCATCTATGTCTGATCTAGGGAGGTTCTGCTGGATTGTCTTGAGCAGGTTTATAAAAATTAACTGTCCAAATTAATTAACGGCTAAAATGCATCAGTTTCATAAGAAAAAAATTGGCAGCCAATGAGATGTACACACAATTGCTGAAATTAAATCTCACTTGTAAGTCGCTTTGGATAAAGGCGTCCGGTAAATGATTAATTGTAAATAAGAACAAATTGTATGTGTGTGTGTGTGTGTGTGTGTGTGTATATACATTTTTATATTTTGACATTATTTTGACATATATATGTATTTTTTGTACTTGTTAATTTAGAAAAATATAATGAAATTAAAATAATAAAGAAAAGAAAGAATGAATGAAAGAGACTGACTCAGCGTTTAGTAGACTCATAGTCTCAGAGTTTGAGCAGTGTATCAGTGTGTGCAGAAAAGAGCTGACAGTGATGAGTGTGTGAGTGAGTGAGTGACTGAAGAGCAAAGACAGATTTACTGAGCGTCAAGAGTGATAAGATGAGAGAGATTAATATCAGACACTGAGCTCTCACTGTCGGCTGCTTAATTAGCTGATGTACAGTACTCTCTCTCTCTCTCTCTCTCGCGCGCGTGTGTGTGTGTGTGTGAGTAGGTGTGTATGTGTGTGTGGGTGTGTATGTGTGAGTGGCTGAGTGTGTGTGTGCGATTGTGTGTGTGTGTGTGTGTGTGTGTGTGTGTGTGTGTGTGTGTGTGTGTGTGTGTGTGAGTGTTCAGACTGTACGCTGTTTCACTCTCGCTTTCTCTCACGATGCTCACTATTAACTCGGTAAGAATTTAAAGAAGGGTTTAAAAACATATTTGTATCTAATTATGTCGACACAAAAATTAAACAATATTAAAATATAAAACCAAAATAAGCAAAATAATATAAATACTTATTATTTTGAAGTGAGAGACTATCATGGGAATATCTTCATACGGCAGTGACTGTAGGACGATTTACAAGAACTCTGTTATCTGCAAGGTGTTCTGCTCCTCTTAACTAGTGACCTTTGCCCTGTGAGCAGTCGTTTAACTTACACTGAAGGTCACCTGAGACACACATTGTAAAGGTAAAGATTAGTCAGCCAAAGACAGCAAATACACCAATTATTTCAAGCCAGATTAAACAACACAAACGTACCATGGTCTTTTTTTTTAAAAATATCATGCTTTTATCTGAAAGTACCATAGCATTATTTGAAGCACAATATAGTACCATTTAAATACCATGGTATATGTGTATTGTAATAATGCAACATCATATTTACATGGTACTCCAGAGTAATGAATACCATGGCACAGTAATGGTAATGCTATGGTACTTTAAAAACACACCATGGTACTGGAAATCGTGTATATTATGGCATTTACATGGTATTTCCAGTTTAATATGTCATGGTATAATCCAGTTTTATAACGATGGTCCATCATGTGCAAAATATCTTGATAGCCTACTATAGCTATTTTTTTGTAAAGGCCGTTTGCTTTTAGGCCAAGGACGCAATTCTTTCATCACTGGAAAACTTATAGCCAAAATATACAGAAGAAAAAAAAACGAGTGAAGAAATATTTGCAGTATCTGAACGAGGTCGCAGAGTCTCTGATGACATAATTCTGCTGCAGAGAATCCTGTTCAAATCTGAGACTCCAGAGCGCGCACGTACGGCGCATCGAGAGCGCGCGCGCCGCAGCGCCCTGATGTTGGAGATGATGATCCGCTGCAGATCTAGACACACACACAGTCCGTCTTAATGCTTCTGATCAGATATCACACACACCCGCGTCCGTGGAGCCGGTTAATCCCGCGGGGATCGAAACCCAACAAACGCACGACCAGAACAATAGCAAGCAGATGACGCGCGCACCGCTGTATGATGAAAAACAGATGTTCACGCCCGCGGAACATAAACTAGAACACCGTTAGAATTAACGAAGCTGTCAAAGAAGCGCGTTCTCGTTTGACGGTTATGAATGAAGGAATTGTGTTTTTCCAAATAACGGGAAACGATCCGCCGCATCACACCGTATGAACCGCTGTACCGTTATTTCTGTTTCTTCTGTTGACATAATCAAATCCTGAATAACTGAACTACGTTCCCTTATGCAACACGAATATTAATATGGTTATGATACAAAAGCTGGTCTTATAGAAGAGCGTAACAGCGCTACTTACCGGATCCTGCTGTTTTTTCCCGTTATTCCGGATTATTATGGCTTCATGTGATGTTCCTCCTCCGGTGACGGGGTGATATTAGTTAAAGCTGCCGGTGTTACTAGCGTTCGTGTGTGTTTGGAGGAAAGGGAGGGAGTAGAAGCACGACACGAGTCAGCGGGAGGAGGAGGAGGAGAGGTCGGGAGAAAGTGACGCCTCCTACTGGTTACGAAGCCCTCAGATTTCTCTGATGCTAAAGTAGAACGCTTTCTGACGTCATCGCCGTGACGCAACGGTGACCTTGAGTTAAATATAGGGGATAGAAGGATCCGACATCAAAGTGTTGGGTTGCCTTTTGGATTGAGGAATACACCCCACTTGTTACCAAAAAAAAAAAAAAAAACACACAGAAGAATGAACATCACTGATTTAATAACTGAATCGTGTAGTTTGGATTGTCCAGATGTTCATAATGCGAGGATGAATGTCACGAGGCCTGTCAAGAACACGTCCTGGTCAAACTGCACTACAACATACATTAGATGTTGATTCTGCATAAAGAAAAGACTAAGCCTATTTTTATTTTTGCATTAATTTCATGACAAATAAGCACTTTACCCCAAATTGTCATTTACGTAAAGCAAACAAATAAATAATTAAAACGCCATTCACACACACACATACATAGAAATTATATATATATATATATATATATATATATATATATGATTTCTTAAGGTTATGACAATGTGGTTTTATTTTTTTTGCACTATTATCATCTCCATTATTATTATTATTATTATTATTATTAAATGCCTCAATATTTGATTTGATGCCTCAATTTTAAAAAAATTGTAAAACTAGGGTTATTGTATAAATCCCCTTTTGACTATTAAACTTTTATTTTTTTGCATATTCTTCTGAGCATTTTTGCAATTATATATATATATATAAAAAAAACATTCTGGTAAACATACAAAATTATATCTATATATATTTAACTTTGTATATATTTATATATATACACATACACACACATATTGTTATTGTAATACATTAAAAAATACTGTATTACAGCGACGAGGATCACCACTGAAAATATTGGCAATAGAAATTAGTAAAATCTGGAAGCATTACAGTAATGAGAATTTGGAGGTAAAATGGGCTTGTACTGAAAATGCCACAATAGCAATTATTAATGGCTTAATTTTCCTTGTGCAAAATATATTTTCTGCCTGTTAGTTTAATTTCATTCATTTTGAATTGATTTTGAGGTGAAATATGACCCTTTGTGAGAGGCTACATGAGATTCACCCACATGCATACATTCTTTTGATTGTTTCTTGAACCTGTAACAGGGATAAGGTCCACTGAGTGCTACATCGTGTCTCACTATGAATAACGCTGGACACTGTGAGTTCTTGAGACATCATTCAGACAGACAGCTGATCTGAGACCTGTGAGAAGAGACACTGTATGTCCATGTGTGTCATTATTGTCTCCAGTGCTGCTGTTTGTCATGTTCTTGGCATCCGCTCTCAGCACGATGATGTGAGTGTGTGTGTGTGTGTATGTGTCAGCTGGTTTGAGGGTCTGCAGAGGTAGCTGGTGTCTCCAGCCCGACTCGCTTTAGTGATTCCTCATACTTCCTCTTTCCCAGAGTCACTACGTCCTGTACTTCTTCCGCCAGGTCCCGCCTGCCACTGTCCACCAGTGCTTTCACCAGCCGCTGCACCGCCCCAGGCCCCGCCCCCTGCTGCCCTCTCGCCCAATGAAAGAGCATCGCCAATACCTGGGCCCCAAAGTCGCCCCTGACAAAACAAACACATGGAGATGCCATTTTATTTGTATTACTATCGCAATTTTTTGTGCCATTCTTAATTTATTTGTTAAAATGATGTTTCCTGTTACTGTACACAATGTTTGTCATGTCAATGTGTGTACATCATGGCGGTATTTGATATGCTGTTTTTATTGTATGATTTTAATTAAAACAAATTATAAAACAGTATTGTTATTGTATAAACCCATTTTATTTTGACAATGAAGATTTTTGCACTGTGCATTTTTGCAATAATATCATGACAGATAAGCCATTTTTACCCCCAAATTATCATTGATTTTTGTAAACAAACTAAATATATATATATACACACACCACGCACAATTTTTGTCATGTCAATTAAAGCATGGATGGATATAACAAACCAAATTAAATAATTATATATCAATAATTAAAATCAATAATATTTTTAAAAATTAAGTAAATAATAATAAATAATAAAATATACAATGAAATGCTGTGATAAAAGAAATAAAAAAGAAAAGAAATGTGAGCATAAATAAATAAAGGCAATTTTGCACTTTAACCTCCAAATTTCATTAACATAATCAAACATTTAAAACGGCATTCTCATAATTATATATATATATATATATATATATATATATATGAGCCTAAATAAATAAGGCATACAATTATTCATATAAATGTAATGTCATATGCCTTGAAATAAATACATGCATTTTGTGCCTCATTTATGCTGACATTTCTTTACACTTTTATTGATTGCAACACTTCAGAATTAATTTAATTATTCATAATTTATATAAGTTTGTCTGCTATATTGTCGCTTTATAGAACACATTTATTGATATTGGTACCACTCTTTTTTACATTGTCCTGGTACTTACTATAGTAATAACAGTAAATTAGGCATAATTACATGCAACTGACCAAACCCTAATCCTATAACTCTATAGTAAGCACATGTGCTTAATTAATGTTATTCAAATGTATATTTACAGTGTAACAAGGACACCTTAAAATAAAGTGTAACCTTGAAATGTAAGTTGACTTGAGAGATACAGGGGTGTAAAGATGAAAAACCGAACAGACTACAGAAAAGAGGGCTATAGCATAGAGGGCTGAAGAAAATGAGTGTGCATGCATGCGTGTGAATGTGTCCCGTCTCCTGCAGTGTCCCAGATGGCTGACCGATCAAAACCAAACACTCAAAATTCACCATTGTTGTCTTAAAGGAGACATATCATGCTTTTAAATTGTTCCTTTTTACATATAAATCATACATTTGTAGTCTATATAAAGCGTAACTGCAATGCTTGGGTCTGAATTCCTCATTATTATAGCTCCACAGGCCCCTTTTTTACCCCTTTTCTAATGTGCTTCTGAAAGCAACTCGTTTTGGTGCGGTCTCTTTAAATAATATTGAGACACTTCATACCCCGCCCCCTCTCCAGGTTGTAGCGGTGACACTCGGTTCAACTCCACCCCGTTCGGCCATTTTTGTAGTCTGGTAGCAGAGATAGGATTATCTAGCGCACAGAAACTTTTATACACACGTTATTAACAAAATGTCAACAACGGAAGACTTGTCCAGCCAGCCTTACATGTTCGAGCCAGAGCCGGAGCGAGATGAAAATGAAGACGACGAACCTGCAGAACAACGTCTTCATATGGATGTATCGCAATGGTGTGTACTGTATTTACACATGAAACTTTGGTCTTCCGACCTTTTACCACCGTGTCGATTTATTTTGATTAATATGTCCGAGGGAGAGAGAGCAAGACAGCGTCTAGTTTGGAGACGGTGATGTCTTGTTTACACTTTCGCCTGGCTCTGAAGAGAGAGAGTGAGCGCGCGCGCGACCGGGTCTCTCTCTCTGCTCGTTCTTTCAGTTAAACATGCTCCTGTCACAAGCGCGGCAGTTCATCTAAATTAGACGGTGTAATGAAGCGTGTGGGTTACTACATCCAACAACCGAACATTTTAACTTACCCTCTCGTAACTTCTGCATCCTTTAGCTTGGACTACAAAATTGCAGCGAGAAATAACAATGGCGGATTGCTCGAAGTGTTGGGCCGGAAGTCAATGTCCTTATTTGGCAGTTCCGCTGCAAATACTGTGACGTGATAGTTCAAAAAACGTCATAGATAACAGAAAAATCTGAACCGGTTGAAAAATATGACCAAAACAGAATATAAAGATATCAACGAAGCACCTGAAGAGAATAATTTCATCTTTTCTGTACTTCTAAACACTCCAAATATACAACAAAATGCATTTAAGGGCTAAAAAGGTGCATTTAGCATGATAGGTCCCCTTTAATTTCTTTCCTCCATCACTCATGTTCACACAGCCTCTCTCTCTTTCTCTGTAATGCATTTCCCATAGTGATTTTATACCAGCGCAAACATGTCTGTGATAGAGCAAACCAATCTCAAACAACAAAAAACCTGAACTTATGATATTTGATTCTGAAATCGGTCCTAAAAGGCTCATGATGTTGGAGCCGATGGCACTGTTGCGCTTCGGGCGACCCGAGTTCGACTTTTCCCGATCCTCTCCCCCTCTTCTCTTCCTGTCAGTTCTCTACTATCCTATCTCAATAAAAGCAAAGAAAGGCCCCCAAAAAAAGCTCATGAATATTAATGAAGTCACACTGATCTGGCTTGGTAATAATTCCTGCACTGTCCAGCCATAAATGTAATTAATATTCAATGAGTCATCAGTGTTAACGGATATCTAATGTTGCAATAAACACAATTTATGTATAATCTGTTACACTGTCCTTTTGAAATCTGAAATGAGTGCATCATCTGACAACAGTGAATGCCACACAATATTTCCCCAAATATTGTGCATTCGTTATACCTCGGACTCACTGATCATCAAAATCTGTCCTTTAATAAAGACAGAACGTGCTGTTGGCCTCAGTGTGATTTACAGCGCCATCTGCTGGCTGGCTCTTTCACACACTCCTCACCGGCTCTGATCTGATGCTCACCTGTGCTGGATTCGGATTCGCTCCAGCTGGTCGTAGCCG
Organism: Leuciscus leuciscus; assembly: GCF_965113295.1. Classification (NCBI taxonomy): domain Eukaryota; kingdom Metazoa; phylum Chordata; class Actinopteri; order Cypriniformes; family Leuciscidae; genus Leuciscus; species Leuciscus leuciscus. The sequence continues at coordinate 26,800,896 of NC_138724.1, read as the reverse complement.
ATGCCCAGGTTGATGCCGATATTCTGCCACTCCTGGTTGATGCGTAAGGAGATGGACAGCAGGTTGGTCTGTGTCAGGTAGCCGCTCTCCGGGTCGCCCAGGTTCAGCTCGCCGGAGATGTTCCCATCACAGTCAGCGTTCTGTGTGTGAAAATATGATCAAACAATTCAGATTTATCTACATAAGCAGCTTCCAAACCAAAACGGGAAACTAATAAGTGAATGATTTGAAACATTATTGGTTTTCGAGATCGCTCACAGGAATCCGCAGAGGAAGCGTCGCCATCCATTGGTTGTCGTGACCTTTTCTTTTACTTGCTACTTCCTCTGGAAGATTAATAGGCACTTCACCCCTGTAAAATGAAACCTGGAGGGAAACATCTTATTACAGGAGAGGTAAAAGTGATAATCATCACAACAACATCATCATCATCACATCTGATCAGATCACATATGCAATATGCAATATGTTCGACCAATGAGATTCCAAAGTGGGAGGAGCTAACCAAACGCTTTGCATTTGAGAAGAACATGAGCTGTGCTCAAAATCGCCACCTGTACCCTCGTTCACTATTCCCTACATCAGTCCACTAATATAGTTCATTTAAAGGAGTGATTGAAAACGAGTGAGTGAATTCAGACACTGAGTGCGTCGGGCTGCCGCTTTTGCATAGTTTCTGCTGTTTAATAATCATCTGAGGTTTAGCAAACTGACAGCTCCAGTAGTTATGAAAAGATTAATCTTGAACTCTGTCATGGAAACTAGCAGTATAAACCTTAATTAAACAGTTTAATAATTAATAAATAGGAATTTATACCTGTATGATATTACGCTGTACCCACATTGGACCAGCGGTTTGGAAAACGTATGGATGGATGTTTCAGATGCGGCGCCATCTTCTGGTCAGACGTGGGAATTCATTCGGCGCGACCATCACAGTGCATTATGGGTATTCTCTAGCCGTTGAGCATACATCGGTTGTACACTCGTTATTACGGTGAATTGTGGGATTGAATGAGTGCACTCGATAACGTCCACTATGGTTTCAGACACCACTACACTACTATCCCCTCAAATAGTGCCATATTTAGGGGTATAGGGGGCGATTTCAGACACGGCCATGGAAGACAAGTGAGTTACGCAGCTGAAATACTGGACTGATCAAACAACGATCAACTCTGTCTCACCTGTCCTCTCACAGGGCCCTGCTGTGGGCTGATCGGGCACACATGGACCTCTTTAATGTTCTTCAGGTGAGAGTAAAAGGTGAATGAGAGTCTGCCCTCTTTACAGTCAGGACGGTCTGAGGACACAAACATTCTGGTTAACTTTAATATGTTTAGTAGTTTGCATCTATTCATGCTGTATAGGTTGAGGTGTGTTATTGTGTCCAGCACCTGCGCTGATGTCGATGCCTCTCTCAAAGCCAGCGAAGAACTGTTCTCCCTCCAGCAGGATACACAACTCAGACGGCTGAGGACCTTCATACTGCTCCGACAGAGACGACAACCTGCTTTCAGCCTGAAGAGAGACACGGACAAGCACTGCTAAAACTGTAGCGTATCATTTTACTGAAATTAGAGCCTATAATTATTAAGAAGTTCATAGATTGACTTCTTGGAAAACAAGTATCACAGACTTGAGTTGCATTGCACTTTTCATTACATTGACTTCCATTCAGACAGGAAACGCAATTAAAACGCAACTTAAAGGTCTAGTGTGACCATGGCCTACCCAGAACACCCTAGAAACCACATAGCAACCCCACACACACTCACCTTGTCAGACGGCAGGCACTGCAGCAGAACCTGCTCTGGGTCGTTTTTTCTCTGTAGCGCCAGGAATCGAACCCGGAACTGTTTCAAGCGGTGATACATCTTCCTGACAACACCACTGACACACCTGTGAGTGGTGTACCACAGCCAGTACCTGAACACACACACACACACACACACACACACACACTGTATATGACAGACTGTATGCGTTTACACTACCGGTCACAAGTCTGGAATAATTACGATTTTTTTTAATGTTTTTGAAAGAAGGTTCTTCTGCTCACCAAGGCTGCATTTATTTGATTAAAAATACAGTAAAACAGTGAAATATTATTTCAAATTAAAATAAAGGTTTTCTATTTGAATATGTTCAAATGTAATTTATTCCTGTGATGCAAAGCTGAATTTTCAGCATCATTACTCCAGTCTTCAGTGTCACATGATCCTTCAGAAATCACTCTAATATGATGATTTAATGCTCAAGAAACATTTCTGTAAGATTAAAAATTATAATAATACTTTTATTTAGCAGGGAAGCATTAAATTGATCAAAAGGGACAGTAAAGACATTTGTAATGGTACAAAAAAAAATATATTTCAAATAAATGCTGTTCTTTAAAAATTTCTATTCATCAAATAATCCTGGAAAAAACAGATCACGGTTTCCACAAAAATATGAAGAGTTTTTAGCATGGATAATAACAAGAACCATTACCATCAATAATAACTGATAATAATCATCATGTTAGAATGATTTCTGAAGGATCATGTGACACTGAAGACTGGAGTAATGATGCTGAAAATTCAGCTTTGATCACAGGAAAAAAATGACATTTTAACATATTTTTAAATAGAAAACAGTCATTTTAAATAACAAATAACTCCAGCCTTTGTGAGCTTCTTTGCTGCTCACCATGAGAAGTGTGTGACTGAGAAGACGGCGTAGATGTGCGTGACGTAGAGGGACACCTGAGCGGTGACGTCAGTCCAGGTGTGGGCCGTGGGGTCGCCGTGCATCAGGTGCAAACGGGACATGTCCACCATGTGTCCTGAACACACACATATGAACCTAAAACATCCATCAGCACTACACACTGCTTTGTTCAGAGCACACCACCATACCACTCATACTAGTTTTGGAGTGTGTAAACAGCCCCAAACACTGTCTCCCATGACATGACCTTACATTTCCATACAATAAATTATGACAAACAATATCAACTGTGATTTTCTTGAATCGGATACCACTTGCATGTGATGTAGTGAGGTCATGTGACAACATTAGCATTTTTATACACAAACTACTTATATACTTATATATATATATATAAATGTATTTGTAGTATACTTAGTATAAAATAAATTACAAATAGATTTTAGTATATTTATTTTCACTAGGGTATACATACAGTTTTTTTTATAATTTGCTACAACATAATACTAATTATTAAAATATAATAAAAAAAAACAGTGTGAATGTAATGTGGATTAAAACCCTATATCTATTTGAGTTCACTTTCAGTCCAGCAACAAAGTCGAAATAAAACACTTACTTTCAAAAATGTTAATATTTTATCTATTTACTTGTATATCATATGACCTTGAACTGACATCGGAGAACTTTGAAGATGTGAAAGTATTGTTAAATTATTGAAATACTAACTTAAAATATCAAGTTAATATTTTATGTCTAAGGGGTTCGGCTGACAAAAAAGTTTGGGAACCGCTGAATTAAATAAAAATAATCAAAGTGTGTCATTAACAAAAAATAAATAAATAAAAACATTTGACAAAATAAAACCTGAGTCTGAAATGCTAAAACAATAGATCTAGTGTTGAAAGTGAAAATGAAGGCTGCTGTATATAATGAGCACATTGTACACATTCCTCACTTGTTTAGCAGCTTTAAATGTCTAGCATAAGTTAAACCGCTGATGTCTGTAAATGTAAATCTCAGGCAGGAATGAATCCCTAATAAGATTAAGATCTGCTCAGTTTAACAATTAAACCGTTTCCTAGAAAGAAGTGAACGTGATGCAAATACCAGTCACTCCAGGTGGAAGAGGAATCTGGACTGTGATTGGCTGAAGGAAGTGCATGCTGGGAGTTTGAGAGAGGCATAGCAGTGGGCTTGCACTTGCGTGAGGATCTCCGGTCAGGTGTTTCACCTCAGACTGCACCACCTGCAGGACCTAAGGGGAAAACACTCATATATCAACACAGAACTGAGCAATATGTGATCATAACAGTTAAAGGTGCATTGTGTAATATTTAGGAGGATCTGTTGACAGAAATGTAATATCATATACATAACTATGTTCTCAGTGGTGTATAAAGACCTTACATAATGAAGCATTATGTTTTTATTACACTAGAATGAGCCATTTCTATCTACACACACCGTGGGTCCCCTTACATTGACATGTTTCTACAGTGGCCCTGAACGGACAAACGTGTTTCGTAACTATGTTGTTCTTCGTGCAAAGAAGCGAGCTAAAGTCAGCCAATAAAACACTGACACAATGATGAACAGGTAACAATAATATACGCAATAACACATTAATAATTAAGTAAATATAATTTCTTAATTTATCTTTGTAAAGAAACCTCATTGCTTAACTGGCTACTCTCTGCTGTCTCAGACGACGACATCACTTCCTGTGTGCCACTGTAACTTCTGTTGGGTGCAATTCGCAACCTCACCACTAGATGCCACTAAAGATTACACACTGCACCTTTAAATGATTAGCATCAGTCCGATTAGCTCATTATTAGAAGCAGTGGTTATTTTAATATAGTATATTCTTGAACAGACCTGCAGTGTGACCGTACGCGTCTCTGTTGTGCATTCTGGAGGGAAAGTGAGTTTGATCCCCGGGTGGAACTGAGAAACCAGCAGCGCCCCCTCAGGGGACACGGAGCAACTGTCCAGGAAAGGACGAGAGACGGCCACGAACCACGAGAACTGCGACACACTGCAGCAGGCCAGCTACATACACACACACACACACACACCAGAATATACAGTCAAAACAAAAAATATTCAGACACCAGATATCATTTTTGATATATTTTTTCTAGTGGGTGAAGGACACTATAGTTCATTTCTGTAAGTGAGGATAGCAAAATAAAGTACACTTTGACATATTATACCCAAACATTCTTCATACAGTGACTACCAGTAAAAATATAAAAAATTTGGGACCAAAAATTATCCAGACACTTTGATCTAACCATGTTTTGCTGAAGTGTTTTTTCTTTAATTGCTAATGCGACCGTTTTACACCTCAGACTGAACAAAATGAAGCATTGCTTGGTAATTGGTTGAGCTAAACTGGTATTATCTAAGTGTGTACTTTAACATCTGACAGATATTTCAACATAATTCATCTGTGAGACAGTCTAACAGAAGGATGGCCAAAACCAGTGAAATATCAACCGATTTGAGTTATTTTCTTTCATATTTTATTACCATTTTCTAAACTATAGTGAATAAACTGTGATAATGTGAGAAATGTTGAAGGTGTCTGAATAAATTTAGTTCTGACTGTATATGTGTGCAGGAATGCTCTCATGATGGTGTACGGTGTTGCAACAATATGAAACGTAATATTTGACGAGCACGATCTGATTGGCTCACCCGTGCTGGGCGTCCCCCAGGCCTGCAACTGTGTTTCTCACTCCCTCTCCTGGTCAGAGTCTGTAGTGTCGTCCAAGACTGACCATCAAACCTGCGGATCGCAACATCACCTTTCCGTGTTTTACGATAGGGGACGCACACCTCTACCGGCTAAAAGAATGACAGGGTGACAGAGACACCGGAAAATGTATTATAATTATTATATTTTAATAATATTCATATATTCATTTATTATAATAATTCATTTATTATATTTTGTTTATAATAGTTCATATATTATTAATTATAATACTGTATTTTATTAATTTATAGTTTTAACTGTATTAGTTATTACTTGTAAACCAGCTTTCTTTCATTATAAAAATGATTTTATATTACAAATATTAATATATTTATTAATTATAATAATACATTTTTATGTTATTTATAATAGTTCATATATTATTAATAATAATAATACTGTATTTTATTAATTTATATTTTTAACTGTATTAGTTATTAATTGTAACCCAGCTTTCTTTCATTATAAAAATGATTATATTTAAAAATATATATATATATTTATTAATTATAGTATTCATTTATTGTTTTATTCATAATATTTAATGTTATTAATTATAATAAAACAGTATTTTATTAATTTATAGTTTCAACTGTATACTTATTACTTATAAAACAGGAGCTTTCTTTCACTATAAAAATATATTATAATTATTATATTTTAATAATATTCATTTATTTATTAATTATAATATTTAATTTATTACATTCTATTTATAATAGTTAATATGTTATTAATTATAATAATACTGTATTTGATTAATTTATAGTTTTAACTGTATTAGTTATTACTTATAAAACAAGATTTCTTTCACTATAAAAATTATTGTAATTATTATATTTTATTAATATTAATATTTCTGGCAACTCGATTCATCTTGATTAATCGCATCTAACATAAACGTTTGTAAATACTTTTATGTCAGATGCGATTAATGGCGATTAATCAATTTGACAGCACTATTTATTAATTATAATAATGAATCATAATTAATAATTAATAATTAATTAATAATTATATTTTTCGATATATATAATAAAACTGTATTTTATTAATTTATAGTTATTAACTGTATTATTTTTACATCATAAAACAGGAGCAAGTATTTATATAAATATAAGCTAAAAATGACAACCTTCTCAAATGTGGCTCCATGTGGGCGGAGCTCCAGCTGTCGACTCAACAGGATGTCGTGATCCTCTAGCCACACCCACTTCCTGTCTGGCCTCCTCTCCGCCCACTGGAATTGTGTGACCGTGTTTACGCATCTCCGTGGAAACAAGAGCTCCGCCCCTCCAGGAAGGAACACGTGACAACCAGCAGGGGATACTTGAAAACTGATGAGCAGAGAAGACTTACATTCAGAACATTATAGAATATATACCAAATACAATTTTTTAAGTAGTATATATATATATATATATATATATATATATATATATATGATGTAGGCCTTTAAATATAATTACCCTGAGCCCCTGAGAAACTCTCTGCACATCCCTGAATACACCGGGTTGATTTTAATAACATTAATGTACTTGAAGTGTGCACAAAGCACTAGGAAAATACAAGTATCGGGATTCGGTATTGGCAGATGCTCACTATTCAATGACTCGGATAGGATCAATTGTAGTGATATTTCACAATATTACTGTTTTTATTGTATTTTTGATCAAATAAATGCAGCCTTGGTGAACAAAAGAGACTTCTTTCATAAACATTATAAACAACTTACCGACCCCAAACTTTTGAACAGTAGTTCAAACAGAACTAGTATAGTAGTTAGGGATGCATGATACTGTATATCGGCCACCATATCGGTATCGGCCGACATGTTATTGTTATCTGCCCTATTAGAAAATGTGGGAGATAAATAAAGCTGATAAATTCAGCTGAGACACTTCAGAAGCGCATTGTTTGCCATGATGGTTTTGGATTGCTTGAAATATGATTGGAATCACTTTAAAAAAGGAAAAATGGAACATGTAACAAGTCTGTCATATAAGCTACATAAAATTGTAATGACAACATAATTATAAGTGTGTGCTTAGCTCATGGCTAGCATTTTAATGGTGAGACTTTTGTTTTTGTAAACAGGCTCTCAAAAATTATATTAAAATTTGGATTTAGATTTATCGGCCAATATATTGGTTATCTGCTTTTAAATATAACGAATTATCGGTTATGGGTATCGGCCAAAATGTTTATATCGGTGCATAATCCCTATAGTAGTATGCCATTCTGAAAATACCCACAGTGTGTACTAAATCTGAGCGTGTTTGTTAAAGGGTTAGTTCACCCAAAAATGTCAATTCTGTCAGTAATTACTCACCCTCATGTTGTTCCAACCCCGTAAGACTTTCGTTCATCTTCGGAACACAAATTAAGATGTTTTTGATGAAATCTGAGAGCTGTCTCACTCCTCCATAGGCTTCTAGGTAATCGATATCTGCCATCCCAGAAAAGTTAGTAAAGTCACCGTTAAAATAGTCCAATTGACTACAGTGGCTCAACCTTAAGTTTATCAAGCGACGAGAATACTTTTTGTGCGCAAAAAAAACTAAAATAACGACTTTATTCAACTATTCATTTTCTTCTGTGTGTGAGCCTCTGAGTGAGTTCACGTAGTGTAAAGAACGTAGGCTCACTATTGGCCAATAGTGTAGTCACTTGACCAATTTTAAACATGGTCTTAACTAACTTTCTGGGCCGGCAAGTTTCAATAACATAGAAGCCTATGGAGGAGTGAGACAGCTCTCAGATTTCATCAAAAATATCTTAATTTGTGTTCCGAAGATGAACGAAAGTCTTACGGGGTTGGAACAGCATGAGGGTGAGTAATTACTGACAGAATTTACATTTTTGGGTGAACGAACCCTTTAAATGAAGGTGGGCTTAATTCACCTGTGCTGCTCCAGTCCGAGGTGCAGCTCTGGGGTCTCAGAACATTCCAGAACTATAAAACACAAACAGTGTCTAATTGGGATCAAACAGCCTTAGTTTGTTCCGGTTTCATTCATCAATGACAAAAACATCCAGAATCCATAATGAAATCCTAACAGATCATATCTGTATGATAAACACTTCATTACAATTACTGATGGAGAACTAAAGCAGTAGCAGAGCGAGTGGAGAGAGACCTGGGGTGACGTGAGCGAGCGGGGGGGGCGTCGGGGGTCGGCCCAGCGGGTTGTTCCTCACGTCCAGGTTGTCGAGCAGCGGGAGGGAGTGCAAACATGCTGGAACGGTCCTCAGATCATTACTCTGGAGTAATAGCTGCCTCAGAGAGCGGAGAGATCCTGAGACACAGAGTTAGACATTCAGTCAGCAGTCACAGGGTCACAAACACTACATTCTTCCCTTAAAAGCTCCAAATCTCACTCAAAAATAGTTGTTTCTGCTGCATAGTTGAAAAAATTTAACTATTCGTTAGAGAGTCATCACGACACATTATCTTTACACTACAAATGTAAAAGCGTTTGAGTGGTTTGTGTGTTTATTTAGCTAGACACATCCTCATGTGGAAAAATTATACATAACATAAATAATATTTTGTTTTATTATAAAGACCTAAAAATCGTATTTAGATTTTTTAGCTTTTTGAATGGCAATTATTTATCATTTTGTCTACTTTGTTTATTATTTAATAAAATATTAATTATTCAGTATTATTTTAACTCTTTCCCAGCCAGTGTTTCTGAAAAAAGTTGCCAGCCTCCGCCAGCATTTTAACAAAATTTTCATGCCCCCCAGAATATTTTGTTGTATGAATATCTGAACATGCAAGATATCAAAAGACAGAACGGACCCTCTGCTTTTAAACAAAAAATTTATAATTCTAGCTTCATGCATTCTTTTTTATCAACACTTGAATGTGGGTTAGTTTCATTAAAAAAGCAAAATTTTCACAAAAAGAAAAACATGTTTTTGTCAAAAACTACGTCTGGATCAGATTCAGAACGATGATCAAAACACAGATGGAGTAGATCAAGTTCATCAACACCCCAAAGCTTCAGTCCTGTAGCTCGTTCTGGGTCGACATTTCATTCAGTAACATTAGGCAGTTTTGATTTATATGCTGTTTATGCCATTATTTTACATACGCATCTGTTTACATAAGCTATCGCTTGTTTCTGCTTCTTCTTCGCATGTGTTTTGATCAGGAGACTCAGTACTCTTTCAGAAGATGTGTAATAGCGCCCCCTGCTGTATAACAGTGAAAACACGGAGAGCCGGAAATTCTATCAATGGCGGGGAAAGAGTTAAAATAATTACCAAATTTATTAATTAATTTGTTTACTTTGTTCTTGCCACGAAAATAGCCTTAGATGCTAACATAGCATAAAACAACTAGATAAACAAAATATTCTAATGGTTAGTCTGTATTATTCATAATTCACTTTATATAAAAACAATTCAAGTCTATCTTATGTTCTCATTTAGCTAGATGTTTTCATCACCCAGCGTCTCCGGCAGCGCTCTGAGTCTGTTATTTGACAGCTCCAGTCTTTGTAAGTCCTGCAGTTGTCCCAGTTCTTCTGGAAGTGTCTCCAGCAGGTTGAAGGACACATCGAGTTCCTCCAGGCTGCAGAGGAGACCCAGACCCGGGGGAAGGTCCACCAGCCGGTTCCCCAGCAGACTCAGTCGCCGCAGGGACGCCAGCGCCCCCACACCCTCCGGCAGACCCGACAGCTGATTGTGACACAGCAGGAGCTCGGAGAGGCGAGAGAGAGACAGAATACAGGGAGGAAGAGAGGAGAGCCGGTTGAAGGAGAGATCCAGGTGATTGAGGAGAGACAGAGAGGAGAGGGAGTCGGGGAGAGAGGAGAGGAGGCCTGGGAGAGGGTCACCCTGAGGGTCATGGAAACGGTGTCCTTCAAACAGAAACATAACAAAGAGAATATTAACACATGGAAATGGACAGACCGCAGATAGATAGAACAACAGACAGAGAGACAGACAGACAGACAGACAGACAGATAGAACGACAGACAGACAGACAGAACGACAGACAGAATGACAGACAGACAGACAGACAGATAGAACGACAGACAGACAGACAGACAGAATGACAGACAGACAGACAGATAGAACGACAGACAGACAGACAGACAGAACGACAGACAGACAGACAGATAGAACGACAGACAGACAGACAGAAAGAATGATAGAACGACAGACAGACATACAGACAGATAGACAGACAGAACGACAGACAGACATACAGACAGATAGAACAACAGACAGAGAGACAGACAGACAGACAGACAGATAGAACGACAGACAGACAGACAGACAGAACGACAGACAGAATGACAGACAGACAGACAGACAGACAGACAGACAGATAGAACGACAGACAGACAGACAGAACGACAGACAGATAGACAGAAAGAATGATAGAACGACAGACAGACATACAGACAGATAGACAGACAGAACGACAGACAGATAGACAGAAAGAATGATAGAACGACAGACAGACATACAGACAGATAGACAGACAGAACGACAGACAGATAGACAGATAGAACGACAGACAGACAGACAGAACGACAGACAGACAGACAGATAGAACGACAGACAGACAGACAGACAGACAGAATGACAGACAGACAGATAGAACGACAGACAGACAGACAGACAGACAGAACGACAGACAGACAGACAGATAGAACGACAGACAGACAGACAGAAAGAATGATAGACAGACAGACAGACATACAGACAGATAGAACAACAGACAGAGAGACAGACAGACAGACAGACAGATAGAACGACAGACAGACAGACAGACAGACAGACAGAACGACAGACAGAATGACAGACAGACAGATAGAACGACAGACAGCCAGACAGACAGATAGAACGACAGACAGACAGACAGAAAGAATGATAGAACGACAGACAGACATACAGACAGATAGACAGACAGAACGACAAACAGATAGACAGATAGAACGACAGACAGACATACAGACAGATAGACAGACAGAACGACAGACAGACAGACAGATAGAACGACAGACAGACAGACAGAAAGATTGATAGAACGACAGACAGACATACAGACAGACAGATAGACATACAGACAGATAGACAGACAAAACGACAGACAGAAAGATTGATAGAACGACAGACAGACATACAGACAGATAGAACGACAGACAGATGGACAGACAGACAGAAAGACAGATAGAACGACAGACAGATGGACAGACAGATAGACAGAAAGACAGATAGAACGACAGACAGACAGACAGACAGAAAGACAGATAGAACGACAGACAGATGGACAGAACGACAGACAGACAGAAAGACAGATAGAACTTCAGACAGATAGACAGATAGAACGACAGACAGACATACAGACAGATAGACAGACAGAACGACAGACAGACATACAGACAGATAGACAGACAGAACGACAGAACGACAGACAGACAGACAGACAGACAGACAGATAGAACGACAGACAGACAGACAGAAAGATTGATAGAACGACAGACAGACATACAGACAGATAGACATACAGACAGATAGACAGACAAAACGACAGACAGAAAGATTGATAGAACGACAGACAGACATACAGACAGATAGAACGACAGACAGATGGACAGACAGACAGAAAGACAGATAGAACGACAGACAGATGGACAGACAGATAGACAGAAAGACAGATAGAACGACAGACAGACAGACAGACAGACAGAAAGACAGATAGAACGACAGACAGACAGACAGAACGACAGACAGACAGAAAGACAGATAGAACTTCAGACAGATAGACAGATAGAACGACAGACAGACAGACAGACAGACAGAAAGACAGATAGAACGACAGACAGATAGACAGACAGACAGAAAGACAGATAGAACGACAGACAGACAGACAGAACGACAGACAGACAGAAAGACAGATAGAACGACAGACAGATAGACAGACAGACAGAAAGACAGATAGAACGACAGACAGAACGACAGACAGACAGAAAGACAGATAGAACGACAGACAGATGGACAGACAGATAGACAGAAAGACAGATAGAACGACAGACAGACAGACAGAACGACAGACAGACAGAAAGACAGATAGAACGACAGACAGATAGACAGACAGACAGAAAGATAGACAGACAGAGAGAGAGAACGACAGACAGAAAGACAGACAGACAGAACGACAGACAGATAGAACGACAGACAGACAGATAGATAGAACGACAGACAGACAGACAGATAGATAGACAGAACGACAGACAGACAGACAAACAGACAGACAGATAGATAGAACGACACAGACAGACAGACAGACAGACAGACAGACAGACAGATAGACAGTGTGTGTGTGTGTGTGTGTGTGTGTGTGTGTGTGTGTGTGTGTGTGTGTGTGTGTGTGTGTGTGTGTGTGTGTGTGTGTGTGTGTGTGTGTGAATAAGTAAAATAAGTTTTATCTTGTGTGTATTTATTTACCTCTGATGGCCAGCGAGCGCAGCTGTGTGAGTCGGGGCAGGACACGCAGTGAACTCTCTAGCGCCCCCTCATCCTCTGAGCCCAGTCTGAGGTACTGCAGGCCCCTCATCTTCTCCTGAGCACACTCCCAGAACACGGGCAGAACCTCTCCTCCGGCCCGATACACATCCAGAACCAGCCGCCCCTCAGCCAACACACCATCCAGACCCACCGACGGAGGAAGAGGAGGAGAGAGGCAGGGAAAAGAGGAGGAAGAGGACGACAAGATGGAAGGAGCCCAGGTGTCCGTATGGTCAGAGGAAAAAGGGAGTCCTAATGGTGGAGAGTCCTCTAACTGCGGACAGGCCAGATGCACTTTCGTCTCCATCATCATCACCCTTCTTTCATCTGAAAAACCATCAATATGGCCTTCTTCTCCTCCTCCATCACTTGTGGCCAGCTTCACTTTCTCCTCCTCCTCCTCCTGTTTATTCTCCTCCCTCTCCATCTATTCTCTTTTTTCTTTCCGTCAGCCCCTCCTACAAACCACATATAGTGAGAACATTGACAGAGAGATGAATCTGCCAGCTCCGTCTTCATCTTTCCATCACTGTGGTGGGATCACATCTCTAGACCGGTCCCATGTCCAGACAAGCCCCTGCACTGGAGTGACAGAAAAGAGAGAGAAAGAAAGAAAGGTGTTAATTGGAAATGTTCAGAATCAATAAAAATGTAACAATGAGTAAAATTCAGGATCCGCACCTGAGCACCACTTAATAATAAATAAATAAATCAGTTTAGTCAATGCATTAATTTTTTTTTTTTATGTGCTAA